>NC_091448.1:50585698-50795698 GCF_964237555.1 Oryctolagus cuniculus
TGGAAGTTTACCCAAATGTGTTCACACAAAGGCAGAAGTTCTGAACAGACGAATTGTGGAGAAAAATAAAATAATAGGAAGCTCCACTTCCTAAGGATTTGGGGGCCAATTTTACCAACCCTTGAATAAACGGGAAATAATTATACAAAAGGTGCTTTAGTAAATAGAAATCACCCCAGCCTGTCCCCTAAGGAAGACATGGCCATGATACCAACAATGAGTAAGAATGACACCAATAAATAGCCTATAGGTCAATCTCATTTTACTTAAATAGGAACAATCTTAATAAAACATTAGCAGAGCAAATGAAGCCGTTTATTAAAACAGTTCCGCATTAGCTCCAAGAAGCATTTGCCCCAGAAATATATCAACAGTTCCACAGTAGGGAACCAGTAATTGTAAGCTATCAGATGGATAAAGCAAATGAAAAATGTCCGATTATCTCAAAAGATGCTAGAACATACTTGATAAAATTCCACCTTGCCGACAGCCTCGGTAAGAGAAGCACAGAAGAAAACTTCCATTTACAAAGTCCACCTGCCAGTTAACCCATTGCTAATGATGAAAACTTCTTAAACATTTCCTCCAAAAAAAGAAGCTAAAATATGAAGACGATGGCTAGCCCCATAATCATACCACCCTCTACCAGGTTCTAGTTAACGCAACAAGGCAAGAACATTCAACAGGTCATCAACTTACCGGGAAGAAGAGGAGGACGTGTCAGCATCTGCAAAGCATTCAGTCACCTTCCTGGAAAATCCTGGAGGAAGCATTCAAACTCAGTTTGCTAAGTTTGCTAACGTAGCATCCTCACTTCACAACACATACAGGGCTGGGAGTCAGGCCTAGCAGATGGTCACAGTGGCTGAGTTTGATACCCGCCCCCAGCTCCCAATCCTAGCTTCCTGCTAGTGTAGACTCCTGCCGTGCACCAGGGACACTGGGACTACACTCCTAGCTCCCGACCTTAGCCTGGCCCAGCTCTTGTTACTTAAGAGTAAACCAGCAGATGGGAGCTTCTCTCTCTCTCTCTCTCTCTCTCTCTCTCTCTCTCTCTCTTTCTCTCTCATAAATAAATAGTTTTAAACAAAATAAATGCATGCAAAAAAAAAAAACCTGTTGAAAAATGGAAAGGAGTTGAGCAGGAGCTGGGACATCCGGGCCCACGAGCCAAACCCATTCTGCAGCCTATTTTTGTAAACAGAGTCTGGCTGCCACAGAGCTGTACCAATTTGCTTCTGTATTGTCTGTGGCTGCCTTCATACTACAACGACAGTTGTTATTTGCCCCAGAAAGACCACAGGGCCTGCAGAACCTGAATTACTTGCTACCTAGCCCTTTACAAAGATTGCCTGTGCATGGAATAGAGCATCCCACTCTCATTATCAATGATATTCATAAAATATTAAGAAACAAATTTATGAATGAGTGGACAACTTATCTATTAATTTAACTTTACTTGGACACAAAAGAAATTTAGGTAATTAAATTTACATGTATATTATATTTTAATTTTAAGCAACTGTATATTATATCCTTGAATGGACTATTCAATATGGCAAAAATATTTTCTCCTCCAAATTAATCTATAACTATAAAGTAACTCCATTCAAAATCGCAAAAAGGAGTTTTTACACTTGCAGTTGTGCTTCCAAAATTTAAATAAAAGTGAAAATATAGGACTTTCAATTCTACTGATGACAATTTTGTTTCACCACGAAAACCTCAAGGACACAAACAAAGCTGGGCACCATGTTTAAAAGCAGCGTTCTAAGTGAATAAAACAGTTAACGAGATGGTAGGAAATCACCCTACCGAGGACTGAAAGAAGACAGAAATGTCAGGAGGAGGGCCTGGAAGGCCTGACTCCTTTGCCAGCAAGAAACAACACTCCTAGAAGACCTGACGTAGAAGCTGAGAGTCTTCCCAAGGCAAGGACGGAGGATGAGCTGATGGAGAGCGGAGATGTCAGAGACACTGTCTAAGCCTAAGGATGACCCAGCATACGGACGAACCAGGAAACCAACCGGTGACCGCCCATCAGTCTCACGTCACCAGGTTCCCAGAATATTTCAAGCCCTGAAATTGGAGTAAGGTGATCCAAGGTCACCAGTATCCACAGAGCCCAGTGAGAAGGAATTGGCAACATACAACATGTGAGCACAGACTTGAGAGGAATCAAATAGAAGTTCTAATCTGGAAAAAAAACACAGTGATTGAAATGAGGCACTCAACACACAACTGAAGAGAGTGAAGCAAAGATAGCCATCAGAAGAAAACGTTAGAGTGAAGTTCAGAAAAACAAAACAACAAAAAACACGGAAATTACAGAAAACAAGGAGACAAAGGGGATACAGTGAGAAAGTCTAACAGGTATAACTGAAGTCCCAGAAGGAGAGGAGACAGAGATTAGGTCAAAGTAATATTTTGAACAATTAAAATGGCTTTTAAAATCCCCAAAACAGAGGGCCGGCGCTGTGGCGTAGTAGGATAAGCCTCTGCCTGCAGCGCCAGCATCCCATATGGATGCCGGTTCGAGTCGCGGCTGCTCCACTTCTGATCCAGCTCTCTGCAATGGCCTGGGGAAGCAGTATAAGATGTCCCAAGTGTTGGGTCCCTGCACCCACGTGGGAGACCGGAAAGAAGCTCCTGGTGTCAATAGGACCAGCTCCGGCCATTGCGGCCATCTGGGGAGTGAACCAGTGGATGGAGGGTCTCTGTGTGTGTGTGTGTAACTCTGCCTTTCAGATAAATAAAGTGAATCTTTAAAAAAAAATCCCCAAAACTAATGAAAGCAATTAATCCACAGATCCAAGAGTCAATGAACTGTTAGGAAAATCAATGTGCTGCCAGACACATTATAGGAAAACTGAGGAAAGTCAAGCAAGAAACAAAAATCTTCAGCACACTTTGGAGTATGGGGGAAAAATCACTTCCAAGGCAGAAAACAAGTACACCTACAACTGACTTCTCCACTGAAAGCAATGGAAGACAGAAGGATGGATGTTTACTGTACGAAAAGAAAGTAACTGCCAATGTACAGTTCTACAGCCAGGGAAAACACATGAACAAAGTTGAAGTAGGGGCCGGAGCTGTGGCACAGCAGGTTAAAGCCGCTGCCTGCCGTACTGGCATCCCATAGGGGTACCGGTTTGAGTCCCAGCTGCTCCACTTCCCATCCAGCTCTCTGCTATGGCCTGGGAGAGCAGTGGAAAATGGCCCAGGTCCTTAGGCCCCTGTACCCATGTGGGAGACCCGGAAGAAGCTCCTGGATCCTGGCTTCGGATCGGCACAGCTATGGCTGTCGCAGCCATTTGGGGAGTGAACCAGCGGATGGAAGACCTCTCTCTGTCTCTACCTCTCTCTGTAACTCTTCCAAATAAATAAAATAAATTTTTTTAAAAAGTTGAAATAAAGACATTTTCAGAGATCAAAAACCAAGGGACTTCACCACTATCAATTTGTACTAAAGAAAAGACTAAAGGAAAATGTCCACAGGATAACAGTGGAGACAAAGAAAAGAATGTCACAAAAAATACTGGTAAATAATGAGTATGCACCTGAACCAAAATGAACGTAGACCACATTTTTAAAAACTGCTAACCCTGCCTGTGACAGTTCAGATAAAGAATTAAAATACATAAAACAGCACAGGAGTCGAGAGAGGACTAAGTGGAGTAAAAGTGTTCTGAGTTCTTCACACTGTGTAAAAGAAAATAAAGTCTCCAGCCCTTTGGTACATCAATGGAGCATATTGCAATTAGAAAGAGCACGAGAAGCATATAACCTTCAAACAATGGAGGACGTGGATTAACATATGGATTAATATATCCAAGGAGATTCTGAAAAATCACAGAAAGTGGAGAGAGATTTGCCCAAGCAGACGTCAGAACAATTAACCTTCTGTGTACTTGGATGATTTGATGTAGTCCTAGGAAGAGTGCCATGGACTGAATACGTCTCTCCAAGCTCCATATATTGAAAACGTAACCCCTAACATGATGGCTTCTGGAGATAACGAGGGCGTGAAGGTGAGACCGTCATGTTGGACTGGCACCCTTATAGGGAGAGAGAGGACAGAGCCAGATGTCCACATCTGACCCAGGAAAGTATCTTTTCCTCACCCAACTCCTGCCATGTGGGCACCTGAATCTCACACTTCCCAGCCTGCAGAATGAGAAATACAGCCACCCCATCTACGGTATTCTGTTATAGCAGCCCAAATTGCGACAAACAGATCAACAGAACACAGGAATGAAATAGAATCTACAAACAGTTTTGTGAATATAGGGTGATTTCATCTACAGTGATAATAATGATATAATAGAGAAATAGGACTGTTCTGAGAGTTCTACTTTACATAATTCAATGCATGCATTTATAATTAGCGATAAAACATTATTTGCTATCAAGACAGCACTTCTAATTCCTAGGAAAGCAAGGATTGTTTAATAAATAAAACTGCAAATCCACTATAAAAAATGAACATAACTTGTACCACTCAAATAATAAATTTCTGTTAGATAAAAATGTTAAATGCTTAAACAAACTATAAAAGAGTAGAATAAAACTACAAAGTAAATTCTTATAATCTCAGTATTGGAAAGATTTTCCTAAAATAAGACATATAACTCAGAAGGCACATAACAGAGGATTAACATTTTTAATCTCATAAAATTTTAAAACATTTTTGTTGAAAAGGACATCTTAAACACAAAGTTAAACTCCCATAAGCAAATATATAGCATGGTATGAACACGCTTAACACAGAGAATTTATAACCAGAGAACACCAAGACCTTATACAAGTCAACAAGAAAAGACATGTAACACTATTTTAAAAATCAGATAAATTGTATGAATAGGCAATTCACAGAAGAAAAATACAAATGCCAATGATCAAGAAAATGCTCAGCTCACACTGGTAATCAGAGAACTAGAACTCACAACACAAACGAGGGCCAGGCCATTGGCACATGGTTAAGATGCTGTTCGGGACACCCCAGCCCCTATCGGAGTACCTGGGTTCAAGTCCCCGCTCTGCTCCTAGATCCAGCTTCCTGGGAGGCAGCTGGGGGTGGCTCAAGTAGTTGGATCCCTGCTACCCAACTTGGAGACCTAGATTGAGTTCTTGGCTTCCTGCTTTGGCCTGGCCCAGCCTCAGCTGTTGATTTAGAGAGTAAATTAGCAGGTGGAAGATCAATTTCTCTCTCTCTCTCTGTGCTGTCAAATAAAATAATTTCAATGAGATATGATGCTGCACTCATCAAATATGTGCCAGAAAAATTAAAGATTGACAGTAACCAGTGACAGCAAGGTTGTGGGGAAACGGATGCTTTCAGATACTTATTGGAAGCCTTGTAACTATCACCAACCAGTGTTTAGACATGCATTTCCTTTATCCCGGAAATTTCATTCCTGGAAAGCCAGCCTGAAGAGTGACTGGCACGTGCACACAAACACAAGAGGACTTCCAGATGCTTGTGGGAAAAGGGAATGAGAAGAGAAGTTCAGGGCAAGTGTGGGGCACCGTGTTCAAGTCGCTGCATCCCCTATCAGAGTGCCCGCGTTCCAGTCCCACCTCTACTCCAGATCCCAGCTTCCTGCTAGTGTGCGCCCTGGGAGGGAGCAGGTGACGGCTCAAGTGACTGAGTCCTTGCCACTCATGCAGGAGAACGGGACTGAGTCCCTGGCTCCCGGCTTTGGCCTGGTCCTGCCCAGTCCTGGCCACTGCAAACATCTGGGGAATAGGGCCCATTGAAAGGGATCTCTCCTTCCCGCTCCCTATCAAATAAAACTAATTTTAAAACATTAACAATAAGTTTATTTTGGTGCAAAGCAATCTGAAATCCATGCTTGGTTTTAAAGTAGTACGCATTTTCTATGAATATTCTGGAAGTACTCTCATGCATATAACCTTAGCTGGTGCAGCCTGGTTTGTGAAAGCAAAGCATTATGGGGTTGGAGAACCGGTGCACGTGCCCTAATAAGAGCATGGCTAATATAACAGAACTATGGAATTCTCTGCATGTGTTAAAATCCAGGTTCTGACCCAGAACAATGTCCAAGGCATACCGTCAAATAAAACCAAATGGAAAACAACTTGTGTAGTGCAAAACCGCTTGTGTTTATTTATATTTTATACACACACAAGACCCTGGAAAAACAGAAACCAAGGTGTTGACAGAACAGTGAGCTAACGAACGGTGACGTTCGTCAAAGAAACGTTTTTCCCAAAACCGAGATGGAGGTAAAAAGCGTGGTTAGCACGGGCAGGGGCATGCTGGAGTCTGCTCTGAGAAGTGGGGGAGAAGGCGGGGCCCGGCACGCCTTTGAGCTCAGAGTACAGGGTGCAACCCAGCTGCTCTGAATAGCCACTCAACGGCCTCCTACAATGTGTTGTCCTTTACTGCCCAGATGTACGGCTTGGTGTTCTAGATTAATGAGTCATGTCTGATGGGGGCGCCAGATTATCCAGGCCACTAACTTAACCCCACCACTGGGAGGGATGTGAGTCCTTTACGGCTGTGTGAAGTCAGACAGCAAGGTATGTCTGGCTCGGCAGCTGTGAGGCAGTGAAAGGTCTGGGACCGGCATCCTATATGGACACCAGTTCGAGTCCCAGCTGCTCCACTTCCGATCCAGCTCTCTGCTATGGCCTGGAAAAGCAGTAGAAGATGGCCCACGTCCTTGGGCCCCTGCACCAGCATGGGAAGACCTGGAGGAAGCTCCTGGCTTCTGGCTTCGGATCAGTGCAGCTCCAGTCGTTGCAGCCATTTGGGAAGTGAACCAGTAGATGGAAGTCCCCCCCCCCCCCCCCGCGACTCTCTGTAGCTCTGCCTTTCAAATTAAAAATAAATAAAAATCTTAAAAAAAAAAAAAAAAAAGGAGAGGTCTGTGTGCAGCTAAGAGAGCTAAGTCTCTACCCCAGGACACTTGAACGGCTCACTCCCTCTGCTGCCTGCACAAAATCCCTCACTAATAAGCAGTAAACCTTGACTCAGGTCTAGTAATTTTAATTGACTCTGGTTTGCTCTGTGCAGTTTAAATCTTATGAAATAGGAATATATTAATGAAATCCATACTTACATAAATATCCCCAAAGAACAGCTTTTTATTGGGTATTTTCATAATCAATGGCTATTAAACGACTCTTTCCTCTGGAACTTTAGAAGGTAATTTTATGTTTTAAAAAGGAAGGTTTTTATACTCAGAAAGGTATTCTGGGCGAGTTCATGTAGTTTTCACTATTACTCTAATAGATGAAAGGGAGTGAGGTGAAGAGAGGATAATGTAGAAATAAGAGAATTTTCAGTCATGGAGCACAGATTTTAAAAGGGGCCATTGCCAGAGTCAAGTTCACTCTGCCACGGCCATCCTTCAAACACCCTGTGCACACGGAAACACCAGCTTGGATTCCCGGCCGCAGACCCTGCCTCCTTCTAGAAGGTCCCTGGCACCCTCCCCCTTCTCCCTTGACTCTGCTTCCCAGTCAAAACCCCAGCCTGGTCAAACCCCATGATCTCACACCTGCCCCAGAGGAGCTAAAAGCTGCCGGAGCAAATCACGTTAAATGAGCGGGTCAGGTGCACTCTATAAATCCATGACCACAAAATTCAAGCAGGAACTCCCTGCTTGGGGCAGCCCTCCCAGGTTATTCTCTAAGGTTCGTTTTGTCACTGCTATGGTTTGAGGGTGTCCCCTAGAAGTCCATTCACTGGAGCGTTAATTCCCAGCGAGCAGTGTTGGGAGGTGGGACCTAAGGGAGGTGTTTCCGTTGGAGAGTTTGGAATTACCGCCTCTCCTACAGGAGCAAGCACCTCCTCCCAAGAGCGGGCTGTTAAAGCGAGTTTGTCTTCCTCGGCTCCCTTGTCTTCTGCCACGTGATGATGCCAGCACCGTGCTCATGGCGCCTCCAGGACCACGAACCACAACAAGCTTCTTTTCTTTATAAATTACCCAGTTGTAGTACTCAGTTATAGTGACAGCAAATGGACTAAGACAATCACTCTCTCAAAAATCGTTCTGTTCATTCCTTTAACCTCCTCCTGCCCCCATTTCGGCCCACGAGCCCACCTCACTCATCACAGAAGAAAGCGAACAACCGATGCCAGAAATCTCTCCTCCTCCTGCCTCCCGCCCTGCCGGGGCTCCCACTGCCTGGCTCACTCCTGTCTCAATGGGGCTGCGGCCCTGCTCCTCTCAGAGACCCACCCTTCCCCCGCTTCTCCACGAATGTGCGTCTCCTCTTGATTTACAAGTTCCACTCAGGTCATCTCTTTGCTCCACTCAGAAGCCCCGCGACTCCTCTGCATGGAGCAGGAAGTCCACAGTCCTCACTTCGCTGCTGGACAGCGGGTTTGGCCTCTGCTCTCCTCTCCAGTCCCAGCTCCCTCCGTCCTCCCTCTCCTTCCAGCTCCTTCTCCCACTCCAGGCCCCTGCACCTGCTCTTTATGCCCAGGGCCGTTGTCCTAGGCCTTGGCCACACTGCTTCGGCTCAGCTGTCAGGCGTTAAGCACACCCCTCACTCCTCCATGCTGCCTGATTCTCATTCCCTGGACTTCTCAGCAGACTCCGTGGATGTCCTGCCCAACGGCCCTCAGCCCTCCTCTGAGTTCCCCTGTAGCCGATGCAACCCTTCCAGCTCACCAGCCATTCCCTCCACATGGGTCTCAGTGAGTCCCTCTGCTTCTCAGCCTAAGGACTCCCTGTGCCTCAGAGAACTTGCCCAAGTGCACACCATCACAGCCCAGGAACCCCTGGAGGCAGCCCTTAGCCAGTGAGAGATGGAAGTGGATAGATACACTCCCAGCTCCCAGCTCCATGTGGACGACTCTGGGGAACACCACGATGTGTCCCATCATGAATGCACAGGTTACTGGGTTTGTTTTACCCTCCCTGTCTCAGTCTCCCCACCTCCTAACTCATGCTTTTTGAGGTCACCGTATACATAAACCAGCAGCACCAAGTCCCTGCCATAGAGCCAAACTAGGGTGCACTTGGACCATTTGTAAAGATCTTCATTTTCTTAGGTATTCAGAGGTCAGATATAGCAACCCGCTATTGCAGGAACTGAGCTCCTGCAAGAAACACATTAATCCCATCAAAAATTGATGGTTCCCCCCAGAGACCACCATCTCTCAACACCACCACAAAAGGACCAAGCCCCCCAGCACCTGGATCTTTGGGGAACACACTGTCCAAACACAGCAGTGAGTGTTCCTGATCTGAGATCTCTGCGGAGGCAATCCTTGGACTTAGCCAATGCATTCACCACCCTTAGTCCTAGCGACTTCTCCTCCTGCAAGGACTTCTCCCTATCAGGACAACCTCCATATCTTTCACAAACAGAATCTGGACTCCCTGGTATGGGAGAAAGCCCTGCTGAGGGGCCAGAGCTGTGGTGTAGCAGGTAGAGCCGCCGCCTGCAGTGCCAGCATCCCATATGGGGACAGGTTCGAGTCCCGGCTGCTCCACTTCTGATCCAGCTCTCTGCTATGGCCTGGGAAAGCAGTAGAGGATGGCCAAGTCTTTGAGCCCCTGCACCTCCATGGGAGACCCAGAGGAAACTCCTGGCTCCTGGCTTCAGATTGGCACAGCTCGGCCGTTGCGGCCATTATGGGAGTGAACCAATGGATGGAAGACCTCTCTTTCTCTCTGCCTCATCTCTCTCTGTGTAACCCTCACTTTCAAATAAATAAATCTTAAAAAAATCCCTTCTGAGAGGAGAGAACCTACACTTTGACTATGACCTTGTCTAAACAAGATAAGAATCGGAGAACTCAGAGGGCTTCCATAGCCTTGGCAACTCATGACTGGAGCATAGGGAGATTACTGATGCCATAGACAGGAGTGTCAATTGGTAAAGTCAACAACAGGAGTCACTGTGCACTTACTCCTCATGTAGGATCTCTGTCCTTAATGTGCTGTGCATTGAGATTTAATGCTATAACGAGTACTCAAACAATATATTTCACTTTGTGTTTCTATGGGGGTGCAAACTGTTGAAATCCTTACTTAATGCATACTAAACTGATCCTCTGTAAAAAAAAAAAAAAAAAAAAGAAATTATCAATTCCCAACTTGACTCTCACTGGGATTAAACATGACAATAGGTCTGCTCTGATTTCATCATCATTTAAAAAAAATCATCTATTATTTTTCACTTTATGTTTCTGTGTGGGAGCAAACTGTTGAAATCCATACTTGATGTATACTAAGCTGATCTTCTGTATATTAAGATAATCAAAAATGAATCTTGATGTGAATGGAAGGGGAGAGGGAGTGGGAAAGGGGAGGGTTGTGGGTGGGAGGGACGGTATGGGGGGGAAGCCATTGTAATCCATAAGTCGTACTTTGGAAATTTATATGCATTAAATAAAAGTTTAAAAAAAAAAAAAGAAAAAAAATCCCTTCTGAGATGTAAGACATCCACTTACTCCCATCCCAAAGCCTACCTAAGTCCACCAGGAGGGGATCTGTGATGGGTTAACTTACGTATCAGGTTGGCTGAGCTACAGTGCCCAGACATGGCCAAATACTATTCCAGATGCTTCTGTGAGGGTGTTTTTGGATAAGGTAAATATTCAGATTGATGGGCTTTGGGTAAAACAAATTGCCTTCCATAAGTGGGTGTGCCTCATGCAATCAGTTGAGGAACTGAACAGAACAAAACACTGACCTCTCCCTGAGCAAGAGGGAATTCTGCCAGCAGACAGCTTTCACACTTGAGTGACAACCTCAGCTCTTGCCTAGGTCTCCAGCCTATAGATTTTGGACTTGCCAGATTCCATCACTGCATGAACCCATTAGCTAAGTTCTGTCAACCAAGATACATCTACAAGGGCACTTCAAAAAGTTCACAGAAAATGGAATTAAAAGATAAGCTAATTGTGGTATGAAAAAAAATTGTGCAGCGCATGCACAATTTTCTCACAATGCACATTTTTCCATACACATTTTGAAGACCTGCGACATATCTACATCTACCTCCTATTAGCTGTTCTTGGCGAACCCTGAGTACTACAGGGGCCAACCTGGGAATGGAGCCCTGCCCTTGCACAGGAAGTGAACATCCAGGAAAGCTCCCACTGTTCATCCCCCTCCCCTCACATCAGCACCTGGCCACTAGTGTTTCCATCAGATGTTGAACTGATGCCCCTTGCTTTCACATTTCTCCCACTGATGCATTTTTATTGCCCTAATGTCGTATCAATACATAGCTTTTTGTTGTTGTTGTTGTTGTTTTTTAATTTGACAGGTAGAATTACAGACAGTGAGAGAGAGAGACAGAGAGAAAGGTCTTCCTTCCATTGGTTCACTCCCCAAATGGCCACCACGGCCAGAGCTGCACCGATCCAAAGCCAGGAGCCAGGCAGGTGCTTCCTCTTGGTCTCCCATGTGGGAGCAGGGGCCCAAGCACTTCGGCCATCTTCCACTGCCTTCCCAGGCCACAGCAGAGAGCTGGACTGGAAGAGGAGCAACCGGGACTAGAACCTAGCGCCCATATGGGATGCCGGCGCCACAGGGGAAGATTAACCAAGTGAGCCATGGCGCCGGCCCCTCAATACACAGCTTTAACATTTTGTGGGAAAGGGGGGCCCTTTCGAGAATGTTCTCAGAGAGGCTGCCCCTGCTTCTCATCCCTGCCACATCCCCCTGTTTGATTTACCTTAATATGACTGGCTTCCACGCCAGCCCCCGTGTCAGCAGACCTATACTTAACCCTCCCTGGCACAGCTTCGAGGATGGATTAATGCGAGACCGTCCTCCACTGAGACACCTACAGTGCAGTTAGTTCACTTCCTAGCTCCTACCTCAAGACAACAACTCACAGAGTTGAAACCACCCCAGAGGAGCATACAATGACCCCACATTTTATAGCCTGAAGTCACTACCAGAGCGACCCGGAGTCCAAGGATTCCTTGTCCTTGCTCAGAAATGCTTCCCTTGATCTCGTGGAGACCTCACTCACTCCCTTTCCCCGCAGGTCTTCAATGTCTTCCCTGAAAATGCTTGATTCAAGGATATCTGATGTCCCTGAGTTATCTCCCTGTCTCAGCTTACTTACATTCTTCATGTAAACTTGATCTTGTTGAACAAGAGTTAACCTTAGCCCAACCCCAGTAGCTCCCACTCTTCCCCCAAAGGCAACTACAGCATAAGTGATGCTCACAGGACCCAGCAGAGCCTGACACACAGCAGGCGCCAACAAATCCCACTGAATAAACAGATGTGCTGTAGTAAAAACCCTCTGGTGGACATACTGATCTTAGCTCAGGCATGGTTTTCTCCTTATTTATACCCCTTTGGCCTTGCTGAGTCCAATGAACCCATATATGTATGCCCTAACTTCACAGTTTTGGAAGGTCTGTGCCCCTACTGTTTCTAATGGTCTTTTCCTAGTCTCCTCCTTTCTTCCACCTCCAAGACTCCAGCATGTTAGGGTTTTTATACCGCCCCTATAAGTCTCTGAAGCGCTCATCATTTTTTCAATCTTATGTCTTCTCTGTTTCTCAGATTTAGCTATGTCCTTTTTCTCAAGATTGATTGATTGAATTAAAAACAGGATTACAAAGATAGAGACAGAGAGACAGAGAGAGAGAGAGACAGAGATCTTCCATCTACTGGTTCACTCCCCAAATGACCACAATAGACAGGACTGGGCCAGGCTGAAGCCAGGAGCCAGGAGTTTCATCTGGGTCTCCAATATGGGTGCCGGGGCCCAAGCACTTGGGCCATCTCCTACTGCTTTCTCTGGCACGTTGACAGGAAGCTGGGTTGGAAGTGGGGCAGCTGGGACATGAACTGGTGCCTATATGGGAAGCCTACATTGCAGGCGGCAGCATTACTCACTGTGTCACAGCGCCAGCCCCTAGCCATGTCTACTGATCTCTTTTTCTTAATTATTTTTTTTTTGACAGGCAGAGTGGACAGTGAGAGAGAGAGACAGAGAGAAAGGTCTTCCTTTTCCATTGGTTCATCCCCCAGTGGCCACCGTGGCCAGCGCGCTGCAGTCGGCGCACCGTGCTGATCCGAAGCCAGGAGCCAGGTACTTATCCTGGTCTCCCATGGGGTGCAGGGCCCAAGCACTTGGGCCATCCTCCACTGCACTCCCGGGCCACAGCAGAGAGCTGGCCTGGAAGAGGGGCAACCAGGACAGAATCCGGCACCCCGACCGGGACTAGAACCCGGTGTGCCGGCGCCACAGGCGAAGGATTACCTATTGAGCCGCGGCGCCAGCCTACTCATCTCTCTTTACATTCAGAATCCTCTGCACTTCTTACTCTTCCATTAAATCCACCCAGTCAATTATGTAGCATTTGGTTCTTTTTTACAGCAACTATATCTCTTCTGAGATTTCCCTTTTATTATTTGTTGTAAGCATTTTTCCCATAATGGTCACAGCTGTTTTAATGCCTTTGTCTGGTCATTCTGCTCTCTCAGTCATCTCAAAGTCAGCCTCCATGGATTAACAGCCTTCTCCTTTGAGAACTGGCCCATTTTCCTGGTTCTTCACATGTCAAATAATTTTAGATGGCGCCTATGTTTGGTGGCTTGCTGTGTTGTGGAGATCCTGGATTCTGTCAGCTTACTCTGAAGACTGCTAAGGTCCCTAACAGACATCTGACTTGCTTAGACTCAAACCACAAGTCTGTCCCATCTGACACAGGCAGCAGATCAAACTTCACTTCTATTCTTTGGCACTTAGCTTAAAGCCGCTTTGAGTCTGAGCCAGGCATGCTTGGCTCAGGGACCAACCGACCAGAGACTTGGTCAGAGTTTATTCACAGAATTTAGGGCTCTCTTTTTTCTGATTTTTTTTTCCCTTTCCAGAATTTCTGCCTCAATTTCCAGTAGCTGTCCCCTGGCTCTGTTCTCTGGTTTAAGCCGCAGAGATGGTGGAAATGACAGTGATAATGGTGGTGGTGGTGAATGGTGGGGATTACAGTAGTGGTGACTGTGGTGGTGACAAAGCAGTGGCAATGGTGAATGGTGATGGATTATGGTGGTGGCAGTGGTAGTGAGGGAGGGGGTGGTGGTGATGGTGAGGATGGCGAGGATAGTGGTGGGAAAATCAACATTTATCTCATCTTTGGAAAAGAGAACCGTTTTTACCTACAAGGTTTTAATACTATGCGTGAGCGGCTGCCAAGTCAGAATGTCACTTACATGACTCGGCTCTAGTGTGGAACTGTCTCCAAAGAACAACAAACCCATCTTATAGGAGGCAGAAAGTCATTTTCTTCCTGGCTGGTTCTCGGCCTGGACCTCTTGCGCAACAGAGCAAGCACAGGGAAGGCCTGGGGAGCCAGACCTGGGAACAGCCTCTGGGATCCTCCAGACAATCTCTGCATAAGTGCCAGGTGCTTTGTTCTGAGGAATTAATCAGAGAAGCAATGATGTGGAGAAGGTGCTCAGGGAATGGAGGAAGCGTGGTGCACATTAATCAGCCTTGTGTGAGAAGCCAGGGCAGCCTCTCCACCTTATACTCCATGGTCCTTGTGCTCTCAAGCCCTCCCCATCCTCCCCAGAGGCCACCAAGTGGAATGCAGGCTGTCACCTGTGTCTCCACCCTGCACAGAGTGTCTGTGTCCCCTCAGTCATCTCCCTTTAATTCCCTTTGTGTGAAAGTCAGCTGGCCAAGGGTCGCTTGGGAAGGGTCCTTGTTTATGATCAGGGCTTAACCTATAACTACAATCAAGATTTAGGCTAAGGTGTCTGGTGCTGTGGCATGGTAGGCTAAGCCGCCACCTGCAGCACCAGCATCCCATATGGGTGCCAGTTCGTGTCCTGGTTACCCCTCTTCCGATCCAGCTCTCTGCTATAGCCTGGGAAAGCAGTGGAAGATGGTCCAAGTGCTTGGGCTCCTGCACCCATGTGGGCAACCTAGAAGAAGCTCCTGGCTCCTGGCTTCAGACCAGTCCAGCTCCGGCCATTGCAGCCACCTGGGGAGTAAACCCTCTATCTTTAACTCTACCTCTCAAGTAAATAAATAAAATCATTTTAAAAAAAATTGGGCTGAGGTCATGGGTGGAAATCAGTATTGTTAAGGATTAGATAAAACACAGCCATGCCTGGATATCCATGGTGGATATGTTCCAGGACCCCAACAGATATCCAAATACAAAGTTGATCAAGACCATGTATAAAATGGTGTAGTTTTTGCATACAACCTCACATGTCATTCTAAATATTTTAGATCATCTCTTGAACATCTCTAGAATACATACAATACCTAATACAATGTAAATGCTATATAAAGAAGTGTTATACTGTTTAGGGATAAAGACAAGAGAAAAGTCTGTATCTGCTCAATTCAGACACAGTTTATTTTCCTTGAGTATTTTTTATCTACAGTTGATGGAATCTGAGGATGCGCATGGCCCATGGTCCTGTGTGGCATAGCAGGTTAAGCCACTATTGGCAGTATCAGTATCCTACATTGGAGCGAGTTACAGCTGCCCCACTTCTGATCCAGCTTCCTGCTAATGCTCCTGGGAAGGCAGCTAAAGATGGCCTCAGTGCTTGGTCCCCTGTCACCTCTGTGGGAAACCAGCATGGTGCTCCTGGTTCCCGGTTTCAGTCTGCCCCCTAGTTGGCTGTTGGCAGTCATCCGGGGAGTGAACCAGCAGATGGAATATCTCAAACGTGTGCTCACTAGCTCTCTCTGTCACTCTCCCTTTCAACTAAATAAATCTGAGGGAGGGAGGGAGGGAGGGAGGGAAAGGCAGGCAGCACCGAGACTGACCCCTGAGTGTGGCCACTTACTCATGAGGCTCCAGGCTGTAGCCATCCATGAATTCATTCCCTGAAAACGTGACTGTGTAGTAAATGAGCACTGTTATATAATAATGCTGTCCCCAGAAATTCTAGCTGTTCTCCCTATTGCTTAGTCAAACTCTAAATTTTATCTTATTTTTGTAAAAGAGAACCTGTGCCTTTTTCTCACCTGAATTTCTCGGAGGTGTGGGGAAACACTGGGCTTTTGCACCCAATTTTAGACACAGAAACAGATGCGTGTTCTCTTCCACCTCCTCCTGCCTCACCACTGGCTGCTAACCCAGCCCTGTCTCATGAACCCTCTCCGAACACCCCTTTCACTCCCAGGCCCCCCCCCCATACCCTCAGGCTCCTGCAGTGCAGGCCTGGAGGGGGCCCCTTGTCCAACCTGACTTCACTCCCACCACAAGCCTCTCCCAGAAACAGCTTCCTAAAGAAATGTTGCTCTTTTCCTCTCTGAGTCATTGAAGACATTTGGACGTCACTGGGAGATACAGGCGCTTTCTCTTCAAATCAGGGGTAGCTCACCCTTGCAAGGTCCATGCTTGGCCGATTGGAATCTGGCTGCTTGCCCACAGGTTGGTGATCTCAGTGGAGGAGGAGAGGAAACACCGTCTGCTTCCTTTGTTAAGGATGCATTTTAAAGTCAAATAACAGATGCACAGAATTGCCCAATCCAAACAATTCAGAGGGACCCCACCTGCTCCTGCCCCAGGGAACACTCAGTGGGGACCAGAGGATTATTTGCTGATCAACATGTTAACCTTTCTATCAATCTCAGAGCCCAGTGCTGCAGAGATGGGAGCTGCTCCTCACTCACTTGCTCACCGTCTACTTGCAAAGTGTGGTGGCTGCTGCTGGCTTGGGACAGGAGACAGAGACACGTTAAATATGGACTCCTGGGGCTGGCACTGTGGCGCAGCAGGTAAAGCCACCACCTGCAGTGCCGGCATCCCATATAGGTGCAGCGGTTGAAGTCTCAGCTGCTCCACTTCTGATCCAGCTCCCTGCTAATGTGCCTGAGAAAGCAGTAGAAGATAACCCAAGTCCTTGGGCCCCTGCACCCATGTGGGAGACCTGGAAGAAACTCCTAGCTCCTGGCTTCAGCCTGGCTCAGCCCTGGCTGTTGCAACCATTTGGGGAGTGAACCAGCAGATGGAAGACATTCCTCTCCTGTCTCTCCCACTCTCTGTGTCACTCTGCCTTTCAAATAAATAAATACAAGCTGTAGGGGAAAAAAAGGGCTTTCAGTACAGGTGTTGGCTCCAAGTCCTTGCTGCCTTTAACTTATGACTTCCGATCAGAAATGCAAAGCCCCAGGCCTGTGTCTAGTCAGACTGAGGCTTCCTGGCCCTCCCCAGCATGGCACAGGGATGGGGAGCATGAACCCTACCACCGCAAGTCCCTAAAGGGGACCCAATGTGGTCTGCGAAGCAACCACTGACTCACGGCTCTGACAGCCCTCCTGAGAGCTTGTCTGGCCCCTGCTAGCACAGCTCCAGCCACGGGGTTTCTCACCTCCACTCCGCACACCACATTCCATCAGCAAACAGCTCACACTGAGAAAAATCCTCGACGCTGAGCTGAAATCGACCCATCTCGGGAAGGGTTAAGCAGACAGTCACCAGGCCCTGCTTGTCAGAGCTTCCCTGTCCCTCACTCCGCCTGGAAGCATGCGTTCCATTATCAAATGGTCAGCCCTGGGGAATGAACTTTTAAAAGCTTACAGCAAGGTAGGTTAATTAAAATCTTTGATCAAAGTCCCATAAACAGCATAAAACTTCTCTCTTAATTATCCTGGTTGGCTGCGCAAGCATTAAAGCCAAAGGGGAGACGATGAAAAAGCTGGGAGGCGGGGTGGGCAGGGGGGAACTAGGAGGAGAACATCCCAGCAAGCGAGAGCCACCAGGCCGGAAGCTGCCACGCGGATGCTGCCGTCAGCTTCCGACACCAGCAGGCACGACAGGCAGCAGAGACACCTGCCCTTGCTCAGCTACAGCTGCTCACCGTGCCCTTCCAGGCCAGCTGCTCTGCTGGACACCAGGGCCACAAGAAAGCCCCAGACCCTACCACTGAGAAGGGGCCTGGGTCTCACGGTGCAGGCTGAGGAGGGGCGCTTGTGACAGGAAGCAGTAAGCACCGGCAAGCAGAGGAGGCAGGAAGGGGCTGCGCATCAGAGTGGCAGCTCCCAGCCCAGCCCGGGAAGGTCAGAGTGACCTTGAGCTGGGACCTGGTGAAGCAGGTACTGGGGACAAGGGCCCCTACTGTGCAGAGCGGACCGGCCTGGAGGTGTGGACGTTGGAGCCTTGGTGGAGGTGGGAGGCAGAGGCAGGGACAGGCATTGATGAGACGGAGAGCTGAGTGAGGACACAGCTGAAGCTCCGTGAGTTGAGGACGGTTTCTGGGGGCAGTGGGAAGTCATCTGGGGGGTTGGGTAAATTAGAAAAGCTGGTCCAGCCATGTTGTGGGGAGAATGGGGAGAATGGGTAAAGGGGTGTGGGGGCAGGAACCCCAGGTTTCAGATGTTGTCTAAGCCTCAGGTGATGGCACAGAGAAGACGATGGATGCAAGAGATGTTTGGGACGAACAGAAGAGCCCGCATGACAGCCAGGCTTCCTGGGTGGGCATCTGGGTGGGTGGTGGCCCTGATCAGAGCACGGGTTGAGGACAGCGGGATGAGTTCGAACTGGATGCTTTGAGTGTGAAAGGCCAGGGGTCAACCCACATCCCCACCCATGACCAGGTAAAACCTCAGTGACTTCCCGGGGCTCTTAGGGTAAAGTCCAGAAGGCTCAGGATGGCCTCCCGGGCCCTGCTCCCTTGCTCCCGGGCTCTCCCTGCAGCCTCGCCCTGTGCACTCCCTTCTGCACCAGCACAAAGGCTTCTATCTGCTCCTCAAGTAGCCCAGGTTCCTTCCCACCCCAGGGCCCTTGCACACTGTTCCTGGTTCTGAAATGCTCCTTCACTCACGCCTGCCTCAGATTTCACCTTCATCGTCTCATTCACAGGGTGGACTTCCCTGGCCACACCCCCACCAAGACCAGAGAGCAGATTAGATGCGCAGCTCCCAGCCTTACTCAGACTTGGATTCTGATTCCTGGTGGGGGCCCCGGAACCTCTGTGTGTAGCCAGCATCCTAGGTGATTCCAGACACCTGCACCACCGTGTCCTGTCCCTCCTGGCAGTGACTCTCAGCCACTGAGCAAATGTGGTGGCATCTGAGGGTGCCTGGGGGCCTGGGATGCACCACACTGTGTCCCGTTAGTAACATACATGTCAGCGATGAACAGAATACTGCAGGCTGCTGCCGCGGCTCAACAGGCTAATCCTCCGCCTAGCAACGCCGGCACACCTGGTTCTAGTCCCGGTCGGGGCGCCGGATTCTGTCCCGGTTGCCCCTCTTCCAGGCCAGCCCCCTGCTGTGGCCCAGGAGTGCAGTGGAGGATGGCCCAAGTGCTTGGGCCCTGCACCCCATGGGAGACCAGGAGAAGCACCTGGCTCCTGCCATCGGATCAGCGCGGTGCACCAGCCGCGGCGGCCATTAGAGGGTGAACCAACGGCAAAGGAAGACCTTTCTCTCTGTCTCTCTCTCTCACTGTCCACTCTGCCTGTCAAAAAATAAAAAAAATAAAATAAAATAAAAAAAAAAAAGGCTGGCCAGAAGCGTGTCTCTGAGTGGAGCCTGGAGCCTGGACTGTGGACTTCTCTGGAGGTGGGAACTCCAGAGTTGGAGGCTTTATGTTTTTCCTTTTGTGATGTGAGGTGACCTCGAGAGAGGGCCTCCACGGCCTGCAAGCTGAGGGAGGGAAGAAATGTGGGGGTGGGCTTCAGCTTGGAGGGCATGCACTCTTACTAGTCGCCCTGCTCCCGGCTCCCCTTGGTGAGCGGTCTGGTTTCTCTGTCCCCAGAGAGTAGGTCCGCCGCGTCTTCAGTCCTCTGTGAGGGCGAGGAAAGAGACTTGAGTCCTGGTTGCTTCCTAGAGAGACTTTCAGCCAGGGTGGTGTTCCTATCACATTTCCGTATCTATGTCCTGTCCAGCACAGTAGAGGTGCTGGGTGGGTTTAGACGTAAGCCAGCGTGCTCCTCGGCTTTCCTTACTGTTGTCTGAAATCAGCTTAGTTATCATTCTCTGAACTGCTCCTCTGAATGTTTTCCAGCTTTCAAAATTATGGTGCAGTTGTATCCTTTTTTTTTTTTTTTGGGTAAAAGCCTATGAGCTTAACTCTTTTTTTTTTTTTTTTTTTTGGCGGGGGTGGGGGGTCGGTGCTGTGGTGTAGCAGTTAAACCCATCACCTGCAGTGCCTGCTGCTCCTTTTCCAATCCAGTTCTCAGCCTATGGCCTGGGAAAGCAGTGGAAGGTGGCGCAGGTGCTTGGACCCCTGTACCCACGTAGAAGACTTGGAAGAAAGCTCCTGGCTCCTGGCTCAGGATCAGCCCAGCTCTGGCCATTGTGGTCATTTGGGGAGTGAACCAGCAGATGGGAGCCCTCTCTCTCTGTCTCTCCTTTTCTGTCTGTAACTCTGCAGACAGAGAGGCAGAGTTACAGGCAGAGAGGCAGAGACAGAGAGAGAGAGAGAGAGAGGTCTTTCATCTGCTGGTTAACTCCACAAATAGCTGCAATGGCTGGAGTTGAGCTGATCTGAAGTCAGGAGCTTCTTTCAGGTCTCCCACGTGGGTACAGGGGCCCAAGCACCTGAACCACCTTCCACTGCTTTCCCAGGCCATAGCAGAGAGCTGGATCGGAAGTGGAGCAGCTGGGACTCCAACCAGCACCCATATGGGATGCCAGCACTGCAGGCAGAGGCTTTACCTGCTATGTCACAGTGCTGGCCCCTGGGCTTAACTTATTTATTTATTTATTTATTTTGGCAGGCAGAGTGGACAGTGAGAGAGAGAGAGACAGAGAGAAAGGTCTTCCTTTGCCGCTGGTTCACCCTCCAATGGCCGCCGCGGCCAGCGCACCGCGCTGATCCGATGGCAGGAGCCAGGTGCTTCTCCTGGTCTCCCATGGGGTGCAGGGCCCAAGCACTTGGGCCATCCTCCACTGCACTCCCGGGCCACAGCAGAGAGCTGGCCTGGAAGAGGGACAACTGGGACAGAATCTGGTGCCCTGACCGGGGCTAGAACCTGGAGTGCCGGCGCCGCAAGGTGGAGGATTAGCCTAGTGAGCCGCGGCGCTGGCGGGCTTAACTCTTAAAAAAATAATTTTACTGTTGTAAATTAGTGGGGCTTGACATACAGCAGAACTAAATGCATGTGTTTAATTTGCCATCTTTAACTCTTTAAAATCACAAATGATACATGTTTAGTGTAGAAATCTTATAGAATATAGTTAAGAAAAAAAGAATACAGTGTAATAATGCTCTTTTGGAAAAACTAATGCAAATATAACTGAGGTCTAACCTTTTATTATTTCATACATATGGATTATATCTAAATACTCATGTATTACACATGTATAAATGATTGTGAATCAATAAACATATTTTAACCTGCTTTCTCATTTAACAATACATTGTGTTCACTTTTCCATGTCTTTAAATATAATTCCAAAATTATTGCAGTGGGTCATTTTGTTTCATAAAATATTCCATGGCTTAGTGTATTTTTGCTCAGTTCTGCATTCAAATGGACAACCCTATTGCCAAAGCTTTCCATAATCCTTGATTATTTCCTTAGGATACAGGCCTAGAATTGCTGCTTCAAAAGTATACAAGGGAGACTGGTGCTGTGGCGCAGTGGGTAAAGCCGCTGCCTGCAGTGCCGGCATCCCATATGGGTGCTAGTTCGAGTCCTGGCTGCTCTACTTCCGATCCAGCTCTCTGCTATGGCCTGGGAAAGCAGTGGAAGATGGCCCAAGTGCTTGGGCCCCTGCACCCATGTGGGAGACCTGGAAGAAGCTCCTGGCTGTTGGCTTTGGATCTGCTCTGTTCTGGCTGTTGTGGCCATTTGGGGAGTGAACCAGTGGATGGACAACTCTCTCTCTCTCTCTCTCTGTGCCTTTCAATTAAATAAATAAATTCTTTTTTTTTTTTATTTTGACAGGTAGTTATAGACAGTGAGAGAGAGAGAGAGAGAGAGAGAGAGAGAAAGGTCTTCCTTGTGTTGGTTCACCCCCCAAATGGCCACTATGGCTGGAGCTACACCTATCTGAAGCCAGGAGCCAGGTGCTTCCTCCTGGTCTCCCATGCAGGTGCAGGGACCCAAGCACTTGGGCCATCCTCCACTGCACTCCCGGGCCATAGCAGAGGGCTGGCCTTGAAGAGGGGCAACCGGGACAGAATCCGGCACCCCGACTGGGACTAGAACCTGGTGTGCCGGCGCCGCAAGGCAGAGGATTAGCCTATTGAGCTGCGGCGCCGGCTCAATAAATCCTTTTTTTTAAAAAAGAATACAAGGGCACTTCAAAAAGTCCATGGAAAATGTGATTAAAAAGAGAAGTTTATTTTGGTGCATTTAAAAAATGCATGCATAATTTTTTTATAAAATATGCATTTTCCTTGAACTTTTTAAAGACTCCCTCATATGCCTGCATTTCAAAAATTCTTAGGACCAAAGTAAACTTATCTTAATTTTTTTTTATTCAGAGGCAGAGAGACAGACTGAGAGAACCTCCATCCACTGGCCCCTCCCCAAGCCTGAGGTAGAAACAATCCAGGTCCCCAGTGCGGGGACCCAGTCACTGGAGCCATCACTGCTGCCTCCAGGGTCTGCATTAGCAGGAGGCTGGAGTCAGGAGCTGGAGCCAGGTGCACTCAGGCACTCCCGTGTGGGACGCTGTCTAAGCACTAGGCAAATGGCCACCTTTGAGCTTATCTGTTAATCCCATTCTCCATGAACTTCGTGATGTTTCCTCATACTTAATATAATTCTCTTGGTTCCCACCACTCAGTTGCCCCTTGGAAAGGGCACACACATCACCGGGGTGCCGGCTTCCTTGCCTTTGCTGACACGCCCCTCAGATTTGAAAACATCTGATGAAGGGCTCCCGTCTCAATTTGTGCTTCTGGGTTACCATTGAAGCTGAGCCTCTCTTCCTACTCACTGACTGTCTTTCTTCTTGGGCTCAAGATTTAAAACTGCAGTTAGATGTGTGGACATGAAACTGTTTGTTTTTTGTAATTAAATTCCTCTTATTTCCACTAAGCGGAAACAAGCCCACTTTGGGTTCACTTCCGGCTCAGTCACTTCCGGGTGAACAAGGTCCCATGTCCCTTTGGTCTTTCTGCTGCTCATTGGCACCATGCTTTAAAGATTTATTTATTTGAAAGACAGTATCAGAGAGAGAGAAACAGAGTGAGATCTTCCATCTATGGGTTCACTTCTCAAATGGCCGCAATAGCGGGGCTGAAGCCAGGAGCTTTTTCTGGATCTCCCACGTAGGTGCAGGGGCCCAAGCACTTGGGCCATCTTCCACTGCTTTCCCAGGTACATTAGCAGGGAGCTGGATTGGAAGTGGAGCAGCTGGGACTCGAATCAACGACCTTATGGGATGCCGGTACCGCAGAAAACAGATTTACCTTCTATGCCACAGTGCGGGGCCCCTGGGGCACCTTTGTTCTTGCTGCAGCTGTTGCTGGCACCCCTGCTGTCCGGACCCCGCCCGCCCCAGCCAGAGCAGCAGCTGCAGAGGCTGGGAGAACAGGCTTCAGGTTGCGGGCCTTGGCAGGTCTCTGAACTACGGGGAACAGCACCCGGCAGGTGGGCTCCGTCAGACTCCCTCTCCGTGTTACCTTCTCTCTTGACGTCACTTTGGTCTTTCCTGTGGCTACCAAGGTTCTGGATGGGAAACGTTCCGGAAGTTGACCTGTGGTTACATTGCATGATCTCCTTTCTACTTGCTTTCTTCTCCCTAGAAAATTTAATTTCCTGGCTGGCGCTGCGGCTCACTAGGCTAATCCTCTGCCTGTGGCGCTGGCACCCCGAGTTCTAGTCCTGGTCGGGGCGCTGGTTCTGTCCTGATTGCTCCTCTTCCAGTCCAGCTCCCTGCTGTGGCCTGGGAAGGCAGTGGAGGATGGCCCAAGTGCTTGGGCCCCTGTACTCGCACGGGAGACCAAGAGGAAGCACCTGGCTCCTGGTTTCGGATCGGTGCAGCGCACCAGCTGTAGCAGTCATTTGGCGGGTGAACCAATGGAAGGAAGACCTTTCTCTCTGTCTCGCTCTCTCACTGTCTACCTTTGCCTGTCAAAAAAAAAAAAAAAAAAAAAGAAAATTTAATTTCCTTTTGACTGGAAAAAAACTGCCTTCACCCCCTAATCAGCATCTTCCCCTTTAGGCTTTGATCATTTTTGTGGCATTCACACACACATACCCACGTACACACACACACACACACACACATACACACGTTTCTCTTGCCAATCAGAAATACGTTGAGTCTACTTACCTGGAGGTCTTAAAAGGATCTGCCTTGGAAGTTAAATCTGAGCTATCACTTCATTCCTGGGCCATGTGGTTTGCAGCCCTGGGGGCCCATTAGAATCAGCTGGGGCGCTTCCAAAAATTCTGAGGCCCAGGCAGCATCCCAGAATCCAGAAGGCAGGTCCTCCACTTCTGTTTTGAAAGCTCCCCGGGTGATTCTAAGGTGAGAGCAAGGTAGAGATGTGTTGTTCCAGGCCGACGGCCCTCCCCAACCTTGGCGGGGAGCACCCGAAGGCAATAGAAGGGCTCCAGGCAGCTGGGGGACAGAGGGGGCTGTGCCCTTGAGGACGGGAAGGGGCTGCTAACACCTGCATCTTGGGGGCTGAGCAGGCAGAGGGGCCTCTCGGCTGCCGGTGCATCTGTCTGCAGCAGGCTTCCCAGGCTTGGCGGGGAGACTGCTGATGCAACCCCTCTGGGGCAGAGGGGAGAGCACGCCGCCCCCAGGGTCCTCATTAGCCAGCGTGGGAGGGACGGGGCTGCTTCCTCTGCCCTGGAGTTTGTCAGGGATCAATATGCTGCAACATATGTTTTACAGCTTCCTGGGGTCCCTGAGCAATCTCTCGAGACTCCTTTATTTGTCTTTTCCCCCCAAGGTGAGGAAGCCGACTGTTTCCTTTGGTGTACAGATGAGCTGAGGCAGGGAGTGCCTTTGCGTCAGAGTGGCTTCTCAGGACGGAGGCTTTCCTGCAGGTTTCCTGCAGGGCTGCGTGATTGTGGTGGGCAGGCAGGAGGCCGGGTTTTGCCTTGGGTGTGATTTTTCACATGTGTTCTCAGAACCCAGGCGAGACGGGTGCCCCCAGAGTGGGCCCTTCCCCCAAAGCATCCCGGAAGCCACTTTGTTCTTTCCCCCACAGCTGCGTAGTTTAGCTTTTTCTGGGCGAGACTTTGGGATGGAGGGATGCACACACACCCTGCCCCCAGGACACCGGCCAGGTGGCAGGGGCGATCGGCAGCTGCCATTATGTCCGGTACCTACTGCATGGCGGGCGCTGGCGATAGAGATAATAACAGTATAAATAAAGCCTCCCACTTCCTTAGCTCCTAACGTCAGCCTGGCCCTTTCAGACGCCCTTGGCGTTCCTCCTGGGGGCTGAGTGTGCCACGTCTGTCAGGAGCAACTGCCTTGCGCGAGAAGCTGGAGCATCAGCCTCATCCCAGACGTGCTGCTTCTCATTCTGTACCCCAGCAAGGCTCCCAAGCGTTCCCCTGCCCAGACTGTTACCCCCATTTTACCAACAAGGAGGCAAGGCGCTTTGGGAATTGAATGACTTGCTTCAGGCCGCAAGGGGAGATTTGAACCCATGTCCTGGTGCCAACACCTGCGTGTTTCCTGTTCAGCACTGCTGCTCCAGCTGATGCTGACCAAGGCTTGCCGCAGCTGGAGAGCTGAGTGCTGAGAAGGAGCGCTCCCTAGATGTCATATTGCAGAGGAGAAATAGAAGGGCTTCCTAGCCAGCGCCGTGGCTCACTAGGCTAATCCTCCACCTAGCGGCGCCGGCACATCGGGTTCTAGTCCCGGTCAGGGCGCCGGATTCTGTCCCAGTTGCCCCTCTTCCAGGCCAGCTCTCTGCTGTGGCCCGGGAGTGCAGTGGAGGATGGCCCAAGTGCTTGGGCCCTGCACCCCATGGGAGACCAAGAGAAGCACCTCACCTGGCTCCTGCCATCGGATCAGGATCAGCGTGGTGCGCCGGCCGCAGCGGCCATTGGAGGGTGAACCAACGGCAAAAGGAAGACCTTTCTCTCTGTCTCTCTCTCTCACTGTCCACTCTGCCTGTCAAAAAAAAAAAAAAAAAAAGGCTTCCTGGAGGAGAGGGCATTTGAATCGGTCCCAGAAGCATGAGAGAAGGGGTAAACCTGTTTGAAGTGGAGGAAGCTACAGCAGCAAAGACAAGGAGGTGGAAGAGTGACTATCGGTCACCCAGAACACTTGTGTGGTGGCTGTGGTCGTGTCTGTTCAGGTGCACCAAGGGAGCTGAGGTAGGATGGTGATGATTTCAGAGAGCTTTGCTTTCCCATTGATCTGAGGGCACAGACACACAGTCCCTGCCCTGGCTCTAGGGTGCTCAGATTGGATCAGCCTGGAGATACTCTGGACTCCTGGGTCTGGGGACCCTTTTCCTCCCGGGATTCTCCTTTCTGCCCCTCCTGATTAACTGCCATGCTCAGAGAAGGGCTCCTGTGGCCCCTGACCCTGGACACAAACTCCCGTCCGGGTCTAACCAGTGGTCCAGTTAGAAGCCATAGGGCGGCCTTGTTCTGACCTTGGCAGTCAGTCGTCTTCCTAAACTATGAGTGGCGCCTGTCAAAGATGAAAGCAAATTCTTACAGAAATGGGTTTTATTCGTGCACTGGAGTCAGCACCTAGGACCCAAAGGGCAGAGCAGCTCCCAAGGGTGGATCTGCCTTGCACTTTTCTGTGCAGGAAGAGTCAGATCGTAGGGTGGGGCGGTGCGGCTGTTGGGATTGTGTCTGTAGTGAAGGGGAGTTCTCTGTCAATCAGCCGAACAGCAGATGTTTATCTCTGAGCGGGACCTGTTTAGCGAGCTGGTTTCAGGACAAACAACTCGGCTGATCATTTCTGAGACAAGGATGGGGATCTGGAGAGGCCCTGTCAGGTCTTGTCCTGGTGGCCAAAGGGGTCCCCTGGGAGTCTTATCCGGAGGCAGGGTGGTTCTTGGCTATGACACCAAGTACAGGAAGTATGAGGGTCTCTAGGCCCATAACCACTGTTCTCCTGGGCACTGATTGGGCTTGGGAAGGTTCCCAGCGTCATCCTGCTGTCTCTGTTCACAGAGGTTTGAGGGGTCAATCAGATTGGAAGGGTCAAGGCCAGGCTACCCCTTTGCAGCTGAAATTTCCTAGAAAGTGCCTTTTTCACTTGAATTGCATGCTAATGAAGATCAACAAACTGGCAGCGTTTTCTAAGGATGCACTAATTAGCATTTTAAATAAGACCTCAAAGCATGAATTTTCTACCTCAAAAGTTATGATTACAGTCATGCAATATTTTTTTTTTCTCGACAGGCAGAGTGGACAGTGAGAGAGAGAGACAGAGAGAAAGGTCTTCCTTTGCCGTTGGTTCACCCTCTAATGGCCGCCGCGGCCGGCGCACCGCGCTGATCCGAAGGCAGGAGCCAGGTACTTCTCCTGGTCTCCCATGGGGTGCAGGGCCCAAGCACCTGGGCCATCCTCCACTGCACTCCCTGGCCACAGCAGAGAGCTGGCCTGGAAGAGGGGCAACCGGGACAGAATCCGGCGCCCCGACCGGGACTAGAACCCGGTGTGCTAGGCGGAGGATTAGCCTAGTGAGCCGCGGCGCCGCTGGCCAGCCTTTAAATATGAGCCACGGCCAAGTCTCACTCCCAAGACACTCCAGGAAAACTGGAATAGAAGCAGACACTGAAACAGGGGCAGAAGAGCACCTTGAAGGAAGCGGAGACTGTGGGGAAGAGCCCTTTGAAGAGAAGCAGCCATCAATCAAAACAGGGAGGAGAAGGCTGTCATGGGGGGGGGGGGGGCGCATGGTGCAGTAGGTTAATCTTCCGCCTGTGGCGCTGGCATCCCATATGGACTCAGGTTCTAGTCCCGGCTGCTCCTCTTCCAATCCAGCTCTCTGCTGTGGCCTGGGAAAGCAGTGGAAGATGGTCCAAGTCCTTGAGCCCCTGCACCCGCGTGGGAGACCAGGAGGAAGCACCTGGCTCCTGGCTTCGGATCGGCACAGCTCCGGCTGTTGCAGCCATCTGAGGAGTGAACCAACAGAAGGAAGACCTTTCTCTCTGTCTCTCCCTCTCACTGTAACTCTACCTATCAAATAAATAAATAAAATCTTTAAAAAATTTAAAAAAGAGGAGGACAACCAAGAGCTCTTGAAATTGCGCAGAAGTGAAGAATTCAGACTGATACAGGACAAAGGGGAGCAATGTCACCTAGAAAGTAAAACAAAAGATAAAGAGAGGGGAAAGACAGAAGGAACAAATATATATTAGAGGACCAGGCCAGAAGATCTACCGTGGAAACAATAGGCGTTTCAGAGGGAGGAAGTCACAAAAGGGAGAATTGAGTAAGAATCCCCAAAACCGAAGGACCCACGTCGAAAGGAAGATGGTTTCCAGCCTCTACGTCCTTCCCCAGCCAAGCTGTCCGTTGTGTGCAAAGGTCAAATAAAGACGTTTACAGCCACGCGAGACGTCCAAACAGACATCGACCCTCCCGGCCCTGTCTCCTACAAAGACCCTGGAAGTGCAGGGCACCCAGCAAGATGAGGGAGTAGAGAATGAGAAACGTGGGCTAGGAGATGCGGGGCGGGGGCGTGCGGCCCAGCGCCGAGACAAAGGGCATCTCCTGCACCAGACAGCAGGTCCCAGATGACAGCCATGCAGCCGGCTGAGGCAGCACCCAGCCCAGACAGGGAAATGGAAAACACAGAACACTTGAGAGCCGTGAACACTTGCAGGGGAATTTAACACAACTGGCAGCGAGTTTGGCACTGGGTTAGGAATAAGCCCATAGGAAACCCAGGGAGATGAAAAACTCCACACTTAACTTCAGGAAAATGCTGAGCACGTAGGAAACAGGATCACGGGATACCTCATGGTCTCGCTGTGAGATGCCTACCACGGGATCCTACTGTAGACGCTGCAGGCAGGAGAGGGGATGCGGAGAGACCATGAGGGAGGAGAAAGAGTTGACTCCGTATTACACAAAGGGTGAAGCCAGGAGACGGTGCCCAAAGCTGGACAGTAGAGAAGATGCTACAAAATCACTGGTTAAGGAGATTTGTAGCAGAAGAATGAGCCAGAGCTGGTAGCCGTTGCTACAATGATGGAAAGGGGAGGACCACTCCTAACACCAAGTCCGTAGACCTTCTGCACTCCTTGGATTGGGTGTATTTATAATTTGGGTAAAAACAAATACGACGTCTCCCTTTTTATTTAATTTTTATGTATTTGGGAAGCAGATGGACAGAGCTCCCATCCACAGGTTCACTGCCTGAATGCCCACAGTGGCTGGGGCTGGGTTGGGCCAAAGCCCAGAACCGGGAACCCAGGCCAAGGCTCCCATGTGAGTGGCAGGAACCCAATTATTTAAACCATCCCAGGATCCGCACTGGTGGGAAACTGGGGCCAGAAACCAGACTGATGTGGGATGTAGCCATCTTAACTGCTAGGCCAAATGCGTGTGCCAAATTATACCTTTTTGAACACAGGCAATTGAACTAAAGGGATTCTGAAGGCACTTAGCTGTAGCAGTGTGGGATTCAGCATTTTTAGGAATCACCTGGGCAGCTTTCTTGAACTCCGAAGCCTTTGGCATGACTTGTTGATTGTGAAATAACCCTGGTAAGGCAGGAACTAGATGAGAGTCTCCTCACCTTCGTGTGTTTCACTTGGCATCATCTGGGCTCATCACCGCCTCTGAGCCCTGTGCAAAGCTCAGCACTGGTAAGAGAGAGGTGCAGATGCGCCCCCTAGCTCCTCCCCAGACACACCTCTGACTCTGGCCAGCCAAGCACAGCCTCTGCTCCCTCTTGGGGATTCTCCTCCTGCCCCCACCATGCATCTTCACAGCGCTACTGTGGATGCCCCCTAAAATGGCAAAGACCCAGTCAAACACCAGACTTGTCTCCACCACCTGTTCACCACCGGCAACTCATCCGTGCTCGGGGCACATCTACACTGAGTGCTGAGAACCATGGCCTTGGGCTGAGTCCTTGCCAGGAAAGCGCGCGGCAGCTTCCAGCCGGGGAGCAGGCGGTGCCGCAGCCGGCCAGCATGGCCACCCGGCACTCACGGCAGCAGGGGTTTCTCTCCACTGTGGAACTAGCATTTTTTTACTCTTAAAATAAAAGCGGTGCCATGCAGCATTAATTCAGGAGGAGAAGCTGCAAATTCCAGGCCCTTCTGAAGGCTTGTTTTCACAATGAATTAATGGGCCTTAATTTAACACTGCATCAACAAACCAGGCTGCTGCAGGAATTCCAAGTAGCTGCTCTCTGCACCCGTCCTGGTCCCCAGCTGCCACCGTGTGACCGCAGCAGTGTGACCGCAGCAACCTTGCTCATCACCGTGCAAGATAATGGTTAGTATTTCCAGGTACTCACTGTGCATAAACCACTGTGCTGCCTGCTTTACGTAGCTCATTACAATTGATCGCCACAAAAAGCCTTTGAAGTGGACACTACTCTCCTGTTTTCTAGAAGAGAAAATAAGCTTGCAACAGTGAAGTTGCTTAAGATCACAAAGGTAGGAAGTGGTAGAACCAAAGCTCAGGTATTGGTAGAAGTCCCTCCCCTACCAAAAAAAATCCTGTGTAAGGGGGTCTCCAAAGTCACAACTCTGTGACCAGGTCCCCTTCGTCTTGTCCATTTAGAGCATTCTCTAAATGAGATGGAATTTAGCAGCCTTAAATACAAAACAGGCTGATGCAATTTGATCATAATGCAGCTGTTTGAAGTTAGGAGCAAATGGTCTGGTTGAAATATAAAAGAAACTTAACTAAAAAGCATTTCTGGGCTACTGAACAGTCCCGCCTCTGGGTCCCTGGCTGTTCTCACGGAGAGTTCGGATCAGTCCCGAGAGCAGCTCTCTGGCACAGCGCTGGCTCTGATCTGACCAAGGTTCCCAAGCAGGGTTGCTGCCCCACAGGGCTAGGGTAGCCCCACTTGCTCAGTGACCCGCAGGCTGCAGGGTCCTCTGCCAGCCCCCTCGGCTCTCAGGTGGGTCTGCCAGGATGAGTGAGAGACTGGGAGAGACCCCATACTCACCGCTGGGCTAGGGCATCCTTGCCTTTAACCTTCCTGGCACACACAGGCAAGACAGCAGTAAAGTCTGTCACTCTGTTTTCCACATCAAGACCCATTTGTTTGATGTAGACAGGAGCTTTAGTTCCAGCTAGCAACTACAGATTTTAATTTTTAACAGGAGCTTTAACTCCAGCTTGGAACTACAGATTTTAATTTTTAATCAGCAAAAACTTCCCAGCACCTGTGTTCTTAGGCGCTGCTAGATTCTGCCTTCTTTCTCTGCCAAGAATCTGGTTCCATTCAGCCACCTCATTCCCAGCATGCTCTACGTGGTAGACCCCTTCTGAGGGCCAAGGAACACAGAGATGAATGAGGCACAGCCCTGCCCTCAAAAGCAGTTCACAGGCCAGTGGGAGAGCTGGACACACAGACTCCCATCTGCAGGAGCCGGGCAGCGATCAATGGCAGAGCAGGTACCACAAAGGACTTCAAGAAGGGGAGAGCTGGTCCCTGTGGGTTACCCTGGATAAGGTTACAGAGGAAAACCGCTGCGTGATCCAGCCTTCAAAGACAAGTAGGGCATCACCAAGGCAGAGGTACCGGAAGGGAGCACCCTGGGAAAGAGGGACGTCAGAGGGAAGGCAGGGGTGCTGAGCGTGAACAGAGCACCCGTGGCGGAAGCACACAAAGCGCAAAGGGCCTCCCAGAGGGATAATAGAAGACCTTGAGGAGGGCCAGGAAGTCTCTGCCAAGGACGTGGGGCACTGTCCTGCGAGTCCCAGGAAGCCACCCCTGCGGTGAGCCGGAGGAGGTGATGTGGTCTTTCTAGAAACAGCCCACTGTGTGGGCAGGGAGGAGGGGTCCCAGGGAAAGGGAGAGAACATGAAGTTCTGGAAACAGCCCCAGGCAGTGTCTGGAGACTGCAGGATGGAAATACCACGTCTCCCCTCCCAACACGGGCTTTCCGCTCCCCGCCACCCAGAGGGCACCAGGAACCCTTTCCCCACAGACACCCTCTGCGTCTTTTTTGGAGCGATGAATGCAGCATTCAGTCTTCCAGTGAGGAAGCCTCACAGGTGAGGCTGTGATTTGCATTTATGTCAAGTTTTTCTTCACAAAGAGATTCAGGTTGAAGGTGGCAGGTTGAATACTCACAAGTACCTCCTCTTCCTGCCCATCTGCATGAAAAGGGCAGGAGAAAAATAAACATTAGTATAAGCTGATTGCTGCATTGGAAAACAAGGAGTAACATACTGCCTGTGGGGTAGTAGGTTAGTCCTCCACCTGCAGTGCTGGCATCCCATATGGGCGCTGGTTCTAGTCCTGGCTGCTCCTCTTTCAGTCCAGCTCTCTGCTGATAGTCTGGGAAAGCAGTAGAAAATGACCCACGTGCTTGGGCCCCTGCACCCACGTGGGAGACCTGGAAGAAGCTCCTGGCTCCTGGCTTCGGATTGGCGCAGCTCCAGCCGTTGCGGCCATTTGGGGAGTGAACCAGCAAAAGGAAGACCTTTCTATTTCTCTTCCTCTCACTGTCTGTAACTCTACCTCTCAAATAAATAAATAAAATCTTTTTAAAAAAAAAAAGGTAACAGTTATCACCAAATAGCAAATAATTACAATAGAGAAAGAAAAAAAAAACTTTAGAAACATGAAAAGCTAACACTCCTCATTATATACACTGACATATCTCTCTTGCAAATTATCTCATTAAGTATACCCAAAAAAGGAATAGAATTAAATTATAATGAGCAAATATGATTCAACAGATACATATGGGACTCTGAAACCTACAAGCAAAGCTCTGTGTATTCACAGATTGACCAGGATGAAGCTCTAAAGAAAACAATAAATTCCGAAAATCAGTTCATTAATTTGGTCACAATGCAGTCAAATTAGAAATATTTAACAAAAGAATGATATCTGGCCGGCGCCGCGGCTCACTAGGCTCATCCTCCACCTTGCGGTGCCGGCACACCAGGTTCTAGTCCTGGTCGGGGCGCCGGATTCTGTCCCGGTTGCCCCTCTTCCAGGCCAGCTCTCTGCTGTGGCCCGGGAAGGCAGTGGAGGATGGCCCAAGTGCTTGGGCCCTGCACCCCATGGGAGACCAGGAGAAGCACCTGGCTCCTGCCATCGGATCAGTGCGGTGCACTGGCCGCAGCGCGCCGGCCACGGCGGCCATTGGAGGGTAAACCAACGGAAGAGGGAAGACCTTTCTCTCTGTCTCTCTCTCTCACTGTCCACTCCGCCTGTCAAAAAAATAAAATAAAATAAAATAATAATATCAAAAAACTGATTACAAAAAAAATCAAAAGTACTATTCACTATCAAAATTATAGATCACTTAACAATTAAAAACACAGGGGCCAGTGCTGTGGCATAGTGGGCTAGGCCTCCGTCTGCAGCACCTGCACCCCATATAGATGCAGGTTCAAGTTCCAGCTGCTCCTCTTCGATCCAGCTCTCTGCTATGGTCTGGGAAAGCAGTAGAAGATGGCCCAAGTCCTTGGGCCCCTGCACCCATGTAGGAGACCCAATAGAAACTCCTGGCTCCTGGCTTTGAATTGGCTCAGCTCCTGCCATTGCAGCCATTTGGGGAGTGAACCAGCAGATGGAAGACCAACCTCTTTGTCTCTCCCTCTCTTTGTCTGTAATTTTCCCTCTCAAATAAATAAATAAAATCTTTAAAAAAATTAAAACCACAAATATCACTAAAGTAAAAGAAACACAGATATTCAATATTTTTAAATCATGGATAGAGATATAAAGGAGACTTAACTTTATTGGAATGTAATAGATACAGTTTTGCCAATATATTTGGGATGATGACTTTCCCAGAAAATAAATATTTCAAAGTTGACTTAGGGTGAAGCAAGAATCTTAGACAACAGGAAGCATAGAAACTGATTATATTGTAAAAAACACACCACCAAAAAAGACACCAAATCACAAACTTTATAGGAAATATCTATTAAACTTGCAAAGAATGAACACACTCCTTGTTATTTAAACTATTCCACAGCATAGAAAAATATGGAAAGCTGGGGCCGGTGCTGTGGCATAGCGGGTTAAAGCACTGGCCTGAAGCGCTGGCATCCCATATGGGCACCGGTTCTAGTCCCGGCTGCTCCTCTTCCGATCCAGCTCTCTGCTATGGCCTGGGAAAGCAGTAGAAGATGGCCCAAGTCCTTGGGCCCCTGCACCCACGTGGGAGACCCGGAGGAAGCTCCTGGCTCCTGGCTTTGGATCGGCACGGCTCCGGCCATTGTGGCCATCTGGGGAATGAACTGGCAGATGGAAGACCTCTCTGTCTCTACCTCTCTCTGTAGCTCTGTCTGTCAAATAAATAAACTAAATCTTTTTTTTTTTAATATGGAAAGCTGTACCAACTGTTCAAGCCAGTAATCAAAATCCTGATATGACAGCATGCAAGCATCCAATGCATGCCTGCGTGCACACACACATGAATCTATGACCCAGTTCACTCGTGAATACAGATGCAATTTTTCTAAACAAATTAGGAAATTAAATTTAGTTGCGCATTAAAAGAAGACTTCGGCGTGTATAACTAGGACTTATTCTAGCAATATAAGGATTGTTCAATACCCACAGAAGCATTAACACAATTTACTGTGATAATAGATCACCAGAACACCTGCCCAGGGACCTCTGCTTCCAGGAAGATGGAGTAGACCTACTTTTGCCTACTGCCCCACTAGACAGAAGTAAAATGCCTGGGCATCCTATGTAAAGATACTTATGAGAAGACTCTGCGAGCTGGAAAGAAGGAAAACTGTCTTGGGACTTCAAGATCCAGGGAAGACCATGCTGACGAGTACCCAGGGCTATCTTTTTGTCATGCGTATCTCAGACTTAGAACTGAAGAAGGCCAGCACAGCAGCTCACTAGGCTAATCCTCCGCCTTGCGGCGCCGGCACACCAGGTTCTAGTCCCGGTCGGGGCGCCGGATTCTGTCCCGGTTGCCCCTCTTCCAGGCCAGCTCTCTGCTGTGGCCCGGGAGTGCAGTGGAGGATGGCCCAAGTGCTTGGGCCCTGCACCCCATGGGAGACCAGGAGAAGCACCTGGCTCCTGCCTTCGGATCAGCGCGGTACGCCGGCTGCAGCGCGCCAGCGGCCATTGGAGGGTGAACCAACCCTCCCAAAAGGAAGACCTTTCTCTCTGTCTCTCTCACTGTCCACTCTGCCTGTCAAAAAAAAAAAAAAAAAAAGAACTGAAGAAGCCAGATGCCTAAACACCATGAGGCAATCCCTCCCCCCACCCAAAAAAAAAGCCTCAGTAAAGTCTGCTCTCTCAAGCCAAGGATCAGAGAATGGCAGTAACTGATTTATTGCAGAAGAAAGAACACAACATAAAAACATGTGCCCCCCCCACACCCCACGCACACATCAGCAAAGGTCAGATGAAGATTCTAGTCTTCAGGCGGGGATAAGGTTCTCCAACCCAGTGGGACAGTGTCAGGACTTCCACCACCACTCAGAAGTAACAAGGACACACAGCCCCATGGTGTCACTAGAAGCTATATGGGTAGGAATTACCAATCAGGCACTCCCATCCACCCCCACCACACACAGAGCCTGAAAGATGTTGGTGAAGTCCCAGTGTGAAGTCAGAAATCCCTCCCCACACCCCAGTAATGAGAAACCCCACCAACTCCAGAACCAATGCAAGTTGGGATGAAACCTGAGGTCCTACATCAATCCAGCAGTAACAAGACAGCCCTCCCCGCCCCCGGCAGAGTGATGTCAAAGGAATCCAGATCAAATCAAAAGTTTAAATATGGTCAAGAGAGTCTCTGCCGTGGTTTGAAGGTATCCACCAAAAAGCATTGTTAGAAACTTGATCACCAGTGCCAACAGTGTTGGGAGGTGGGACTTAATGAGACACAATTGGCCCATGAAAACAGAGTAAACTAACTAACTCCTTTATCATGGCAGTGGATTAATGCTAAAAAAGAGGAATCTGACTCCCCTCACCTCCCCCCCACCCCGCCCCATGCTGTCTTGACCTTCCACTTCCCACCACGGAACAGAATGACACAAGAAGTCCCTTGCCAGAAGTTGGTCCATCAATCTTGGATTTCATATCCTCCAGAAATGTGGGGGGAAAAAAATCTCTGTTCATTACAAACTGTTCATTCTGTAGAATTTTGTTATAGAAGCACAAAACAGAATAAAACAGTCTTATAACATAATATTCAAAAAGTCCAGGCTTCACTGAAAATTGACTCGTCACACTCAGGATCAGGAAGATCTCAAAGTGAATTTTTAAAAAGTTAATCAAGGCCGGCGCCGTGGCTCACTAGGCTAATCCTCCGCCTTGCGGCGCCGGCACACTGGGTTCTAGTCCTGGTTGGGGCGCTGGATTCTGTCCCGGTTGCCCCTCTTCCAGGCCAGCTCTCTGCTGTGGCCAGGGAGTGCAGTGGAGGATGGCCCAAGTGCTTGGGCCCTGCACCCCATGGGAGACCAGGAGAAGCACCTGGCTCCTGCCTTCGGATAGGCGTGGTGCGCTGGCCGCAGCGCGCTGGCCGTGGCGGCCATTGGAGGGTGAACCAACGGCAAAGGAAGACCTTTCTCTCTGTCTCAATCTCTCACTGTCCACTCTGCCTGTCAAAAAATAAAATAAAAAGCTAATCAATATGGTATTATGGGTTGAATTATGCCCTTCCCCAAAAAAAGCTGCACCATGGACTATGGTCTTATCTAGAAATAGGATCTTTGCAGATGTAATTAGTTAAGATGAGGTCGTATTGGAGCAGGGTGGGCTCTTAATCTAGTACGACTGGGTTCCTATAAAGAGACACTGAGACAAACAGATTCACAGAGAACGCGGTGAGAAGACGGAGACTGGAGTGACACAGCTGCAAACCAAGGAACTTCCACCAAGCCTTGCAGAAACCCCAAGAAGGTAGCAGAGAGACACAAGCCAGATTCTGCCTGAAAGCCCTCGGGAGGAACCAACCCTGCCAATGCTGTGACTGCAGACTTCCAGCCTCCAGACTTCAGGAAAATAAATTTTTAGTGTTTTTAGCTCCCCAGTCTGTGATACTGTGCCATAGCAGCCCTAGGAAACTAATTCAGATGGCACCACTGAAATGAAGGAGGTACTAAAATGATGTGATAAAGATTGTTAAATCAAATATCATAAAACTACTCAGTGAACAAGTGAAAACATACTGGAAACAATTTTTTTTAATATTTATTTGTTTGAAAGGCAAAGTTATAGAGAGAGACAGAGAGACAGAGAAATCTTCTATCCACTGATTCACCCCTGAACTGGCTACACGGTCAGGGCTGGGCCAGGCTGGAAGCAGGAGTCTGGAACTCCTCCCAGGTCTCACACATGGGTGGCAGGAGTCCAGGTACTTGGGCCATCTTCTCTTGCCTTCCCAGGCACATTAGCCAGGAGCTGGATCAGAAGTAGAGGCAGCTGAGACTTGAACCAGTGCCTATATGGGAAGACAGCATGGCAGGCAGTAGCTAAATCCACTGTGCCACAATGCTGGCCCCCATGGGAATCAATTTTTAAAAAATAAATTTCTAGAAGAAAATACAAAGTCTCAAAAATAGAAGATATAAATAAAAACCAAATTGAAATTTTAGAATTGAAAATAAAGTAACCAAGAGCAGAATGGAGGAGACAGAGGAGAAAAATCAGTGGACTAGAAATCAGTGCAAATTATCCAATTTGAGCAACCCCAAAATAATGTAGTAGAACCTCAGGGATCTGTAGAACTATGATGAAAGATCTAACATTTATGTCACCACAATTCCAGAGTAATAGGCAAAACAGGCTTAGTCTGAAAAATTACTCAAAATACGGCTGAAATCCTCAGAAACTGGAAACATTTATAAACCTATAGATCCAAACAGCCAAGTAAACTCTACATACGATAAACCAAAGAATTCCATACCAAGGCACGTTAAAGTCAAACTCTGAAAATTAAAGACAAATAAAACAATCTTGAAAGAAATGATACCTTATTTATAAGGTAAAGACAATTTGAATGACTGCCAATTTTTCATCAGAAATCATGGAGGCCAGAGACAATGGCAAAATATATTTCAAGTGCTCAAAGAGAAGAAGACATTAACAGACCTGGTGTTGTACAGCGGGTTAAACTGCAGCTTGCAGTGCAGTATTGGAGTGCTGATTGGAGTCCCAGCTGTTCCACTTCTGATTCAGCTCCCTGTTACTGTGCCTGGGAAAGCAGTGGAAGATGGCCCAAGTGTGTAGGCCCCTACCACTTGTGTGGAAGAAAGACCAGGATGGAGCGCTGGGCTCCTGGTTTTGGTGTGACCCGAACCAGGTCTTTGCAGCCATTTGGGTAATGAACCAGTGAATGAAAGATCTCTTTTTCTCTCTGTCTCTCCTTCTCTCTTGTCACTCTGCCTTCCAAGTAAATCGAGAGAGAGAGAGAGAGAAAGAGACAGAGAGAGAGACAGGAAGGAAGGAAGGAAGGAAGGAAGGAAGGAAGGAAGGAAGGAAGGAAGAAAGAAGAGAAGAGAAGAGAAGAGAAGAGAAGAGAAGAGAAGAGAAGAGAAGAGAAGAGAAGAGAAGAGAAGAGAAGAGAAGAGGAGAGGAGAGGAGAGGAGAGGAGGGGAGGGGAGGGGAGGGGAGGGGAGGGGAGGGGAGGGGAGGGGAGGGGAGAAGAGAAGAGAAGAGAAATTGTCAACCCATAATTCTTTATCCAGTGAAAATGTCCAGGAATTAAGGGGAAACCAAACATTTTTCATTGAAGAAAAGCTAAGATAATTTATTACCAGCAGACCTGCCCTAAAAGAAATGCTAAAAGACGTTCTCTAAACAGAGAGGAAATGATAAAAGAAATAATCTAGGAACACCAAGAAGGTCAAAAATTATTAAATACACCAATTATAAGACAGAGATTAACAAGCTATGTATTTCTAAGATTTATTTATATATTTGAGAGACAGAGTAACAGAGAGGCAGAGGCAGAGAGAGAGAGAGAGATCCTCCATCTGCTGGCTCACTCCCCAGATGGCTGCAACAGGTGGAGCTGGGCCCATCCGAAGCCAGGAGCCAGGAGCCTCCTCTGGGTCCGCTATGCAGGCGCAGGGTCTCAAGCACCTGGGCCATCCTTCACTGCTTTCCTAGGCCATGGTAGAGAGCTGGATCGGAAGTGGAACAGCCAGGCCTCTAACTGGCACCTGTATGGGAGACCGGCACTGCAAGCAGTGGCTTCACCTGCTACGCCACAGCACCACCCTAACAAAGTATATTTTAAAGCATGAGCCAACTGCATGCTGTGTACAACTCAAAATATAAAGATATAGACAGTTTCAAAGCAAAAGGATGGAAATCAAATATCAACCAGTGGAAAGCCGAAGCAGCCACCTTAAATACAGACAGATGGGACTTCAGAGCTAAGAAGATCATGAGAATCAGAGGGACACTGCGCAGTGGTGGATAGCACATCCTGAATACATAGGAGCTGCGAACATCAGAGCTCTAACACACGCGGAAGCAGGAGCAGACAAGAGCACAGGTACATTTGAAGACTTGAACACACCTCTTTCTACAGCTGATTGAGCAATTAGAAAGTCAGTGAGGACGGAGAACTCAACACCATCAACCAGCATGAGCTAATCAACATTTTGGACCACTCCACTCAAAAAAAGTAAAGTCCGCATTCTTCCCCGGGGCTCATGGAGTATATACCAAGGCAGACCACACCCTAGGTCATAAAACAAACCTCACACGATTTAAAATAATCGAAATAATATAGAGAATGTTCTCTGGCTACAAAGGATTCAAACTAGAAATCAATAACCTAAGAATAGCAGTAAATTCTCTAAAGACTAGGAAGTTAAATCATATATTTCTAAATGACTCATGGTTAAAGAGGAATTCTCAAGGGAAATCAAAAACTATATTGAACTAAATGAAGATAAAAATACAACATATCAGATTTTGTAGACTTGGCTTTAAAAAAAGTGCTGACAGAAATTTATAGCACTAAATACATACATAGAAAATAGGGATAGTCTCAAATCAGTAATCTATGTTCCCACCCCAAGAATCAAGAAAAATAATAGAAAATATACTCAAATTAAACAGAATGAAAATAATAAATATGAGTAGTTTTTCAAAAATATATTTTTCCACGCATTTTCTGAAGATCACTCATATGGATAGGTTTCAAATTTTTTGTCCCAAAATAAACTTACCTTTAATTCCCTTTTCTGTGAACTTTTCTGAAGTACCCTCATACAAGAACAAAAATCAATGATTTGAGAACAGAAAAGCAACAAAACAAAGAGCCAGTTCTTTGAAAAACTCAATAAAATTGACAAATACCTCTCTCTAGCAACACTGACCCCTGAAAAAAAATAGAGAAGACACAAATTAATGCAGATACCGGATGAATCATAAGAGAACACTACAACCAACTGTGTACACATAAATTTGACCACATAGATGAAGTGAACCAACATTTACAAATAAATAAGAGATGGTGGGTTTCCGTAGTGTAGTGGTTATCACAAATAAATAAGAGATGATATCAAAGTGCAAAGGCCACAACAAGGCAGTCTATAGAGAAAAACAAAACATATGGCTTATAAATATGTGAAAATATGTTCAGTCACGTCCGTAATTTCAAATCATCCAACGCATGGGCACCTGCTGTACACATGAGAGGCGTGGGAGGAGTTTCAGGTCCTGGCCTCCACCTGCCCCGGCCCTCACTGTTGCAGGCATATGGGAAGCCATCTTTTTCACCCGTCCATCAATTTTTCACGTCAGCCCCAGAGTTGCTGTTGTTAACCATGCGACATGAATCCTCACACACTTGTCTCTGTTCACAAACACACAAGCTAAACTTTGTTTTATTTTCTTGTTTACAATAATAGGATTGTACCATTCTCCAAACTCAGCACATTTCTATAGTTAACAATATACTGTAGTTCTTTTTTTTTTTTTTTTTTTTTTTTGACAGGCAGAGTGGACAGTGAGAAAGAAAGGTCTTCCTTTGCCGTTGGTTCACCCTCCAATGGCCGCTGTGGCTGGCGTCTGAAGCCAGGAGTCAGGTACTTATCCTGGTCTCCCATGGGGTGCAGGGCCCAAGCACTTGGGCCATCCTCCACTGCACTCCCGGGCCACAGCAGAGAGCTGGCCTGGAAAAGGAGCAACCAGGACAGAATCCGGCGCCCCGACTGGAACTAGAACCTGGTGTGCCGGCCCCACAAGGTGGAGGATTAGCCTAGTGAGCCGCGGTGCCGGCCTATAGTTCTTTTCATAAACACTCATTGTTTTTTAAGGACTGCATTATATTGCACAACACAGATAACTATAATTTAGTTGACTGTACTCTTATTCACGGATGTTATGACATATGCCATCCTTATTAATAATTTTAAATATTAATTCGGTGGGTTCCTGCCATCTATTCAGATAAAAATTCTGAATATCAGCTCAAAAGACACCAGGCAGTGTGGTAAGTTGTAAGCATTTTATTCAGTGATAGAAATGCATAGGAAAGTGAGGGCTCTAACTGGGGGAGAAGGAAGTCTGGGAGCATGAGCTGGGTCCACACCAGGCAGAGAGCAGGCCGGGAGCCGCGTGGAGCCAGTGCATGACTGTGAGCAGCCACAGGTAGCTTAGTGCGGGCAGGAGAGTCAAGGCCACGCACCCGAAGGCACAGGACAACAAGGGGTGGGGGGCCCAGCCTTGTATCCACTCCTAAAGGGGAGTGGTTATGTAGTCTGATTGGCAGGTGGGTGTATAGGTAGGGCCAGGTAGGGGTGTGAGATCATGAAAGGGGCAGGGTGAATGCGTGGTCTTTCAACTCACAAATCTAATCGATTTCATCCTATCTGTCTGCCTATTCCGGTTCCAACGTTGTGTCATTCTAAATAGCGAAGGAAAGCAAGTTCTTGTTCTACTACCCTTAAATCCTGGCACTTTTACAGCATACAGGACCAAAGAAAAGGATGCTGGGTAGAAAGGTGTATACTTTCCCATGAACAAGGAGGAAATCGGTGCATTTAATTTTTAATCTTTAAAAAGTTTTTAGTTTGGAAGTGTATCCAGAATTCAGTGTGACAGGGGAGAAAGAGGACCTAAGGCAGGGCAGGGGAGTCACACCAAAGCACGGAGCGAGGGGCTGACCACAGAGCCCTGGGGAAGCTGCTCCAGGGTGCTCTCTGGGGCAGGAAGCGCCTACGCGTGAAAGCAAACACAAGAGCATGTGTGTTAACACACATGGCGTGTGTGTGTGTGCAGAGACAAAGAGATCTGTGTGATTTGCTCTGGACCCAGTTGGGACTCATGGAAAGCTTTCAAGCAGGAGAACGATATGATCGCTTGGGAGACAGTCTCTTCACAGAGGAGCAGCGGTGGAGAGAAGTGTTGGGTGCACTGACAAGGGGACCACACGCCCTCTACACGTGAGAGGGCAGCTCCATACTCCTGTCCCCGAGGCCTCCACTAGCAAGCTCCAGAGAGCTGACAGACGGGACTCACTAACGGCAACGGGTTTATTCACCTGGATCCAGGCCAGCTCAGCAAAGCGTTCCGCAGCCTTTCACAACCGCGCCAGCCTAGCACTTTGGCTGCCCCTGAATGCCCAGCCCAGGACTACAGACTCGGAGGCTGGCCACATCCTGCATGCTCTGCCCAGTTTCACTGAAATGGCAAAAATGCAGGGCCCCAACTTGGGGCCACGTCCCCCAAGAGCTGGATTCGGGGCTCCGACCCACGGGTGTGAAGTACAGGCCTGACTGGATGCTTGCTGACCGCCGGACGATCACTCAGGCTGCCCGAGGTTCAATGACCTGCAATTGGAAGAGCTGAGAGTTATTCTTTTCCCCTCATTCCTTTAATTTGCAGGAAATATCCTAAAACTAGAATCAAGATGCCAGCCTGCTTTGCTCCCAAATTGCAAAGAAAAATCCTTAACTTCCTTTCAACACATTATCTCTTGCATATTAACAATGCAGTGCCATTGGGGCTGGCACCGTGGCACAGTGGGTTGATCCTTCTCCTGCAGCGCCAGCACCCCATATGGGTGCCGGTTCTGGTCCCGCCTGCTCCTCTTCCGATCCAGCTCTCTGCTATGGCCTGGGAAAGCAGCAGAAGGTGGCCCAAGAGCTTGGGCCCCTGCACCCACATGAGAGACCAGGAGGAAGCACTTGGCCCCTGGCTTCAGATCTGTGCAGCTCTGGCTGTTGCAGCCATCTGGGGAGTGAACCAACGGAAGGAAAACCTTTCTCTCTGTCTCTCCCTCTCACTGTCTGTAACTCTACCTCTCAAATAAATAAATAAATAAAATATTTAAATAAAAAAAATGCAGTGCCATGACCTTTCCCCCTTCTCAAGACCCGGGCACCTGCTCTGAGTTGGTTACAGCAGAGAACATGGGAAGTGGGTATTCAGCCTACCCGTTAAAATGCTCACATCCACACTCCCATCACCTGGGTTCAATTCCCAGATCTGGCTCCTGATTCCAGCTTCCTGCTAATGCAGACCCTTGGAGGCAACAGATGATGATGGCTCAAGTAGTTGGATCCCTGCCACCAATGTGGAAGACCTGCATTGTGTCCTAGCTTCTGGCTGTAGCCAGGCCCAGCTCCAACCACTGGGGACATTTAGGGGAGGTGAACCTGTGAATGAAGGAGTGCTCTCTCTTTCTCTCTCCCTCAAATAAATAAAGTGGGGAGAGGGGGAGGAGAGAACATGGACCATCCCGGGTCAGCTGTGCTCCATATGGTTGTGACAGAGCTTGTAAGTGTCAGCAGGGGTTGAGGTACATGTCCAGGCCCTCTGCCTGTAGACAGATCAGGGCTCCTTTGATGGCCAAGGCCAAGGTCCAGCCTATGGCTTGACATAACCCCCTGACCACTGCAGCCATCACATGACAGCCCCAGAATCTCACTGGGGCGTGGGTGCCCCAGTCCAGCTCGTTAGGATCCAAGCCCTGAGATGCTCCCAGCCCTGTAGTCACTGATGTGCAGAACAGACCCACTTCATGTGCACACTACAGAGCAGCCTGACCAGCATAGAGCCCCTCTCAGAAGTAGGCTTAAAACCCAGCCTTGGCACCCTCTTCAGGGACCTTATCTGAGTGTGTTCAGGGATGGCGGTGGCTCGGGTCAACCTCCCAGGGGCGTGCAGTCCAGCCTGCTCCTCCCCTGAGTTGTCTCTCTCCGTCTGAGCTCAGGAGTCGCCTGTCCACATTCAGGAAAATAAAAACAGAGATCACTGAGTTCCCTGGTTTTCCCATGGAGGGCTTCTGAGACCTGCTCCCTGGGAGCCCACGGAGTAACCTTCATCTGGCCACAGCCAAGCCCTGAAAGTCTACGTCCTGGAAGATGGCGTTCAAAAGACAGGGGCAGGTGGAGGGAGGGTGCTGAGCGAGGTGAGTGGGGCTGGGGGTTGTAGATTCGGTCCCCTAGGGTCGAAGGAAACATGCCCCTGATTTGACCAAAGATGGGAGGAACCGTAGCTCTCCGCCATGCTAAAGATTGATTCTGTACCCAGCTACAGGCTCCACTGTGTGTGTGGCCTGTGGCCAGAAAAAGAGTATCATCCTCCTGGTATGCTAATAAATACACTTTCGTGTCACAGCAGAAGCTCCCTGGCTTTTCTAAACCCAGTGGTGTTGCTGGGGGCAAGTGTCACTCGGGCAGCCCACCCTGCGCACCGGGAAGGCAGTGGGAGGACAGACAGCGAGGGGACTCTGTGCGGCGCTGAGAGAGACTGAGAAAGTGCACACAGCCCCTGGGCCAAGGCTGTGAGGCCAGCACGGTTTTGGCGCTCGTGATTGGCTGGAGAAGAGGAGACGGGGCCTACGTCATTTACTCTGTCCCTTCTTCTGTGACCCCGGTCTGTGGCAAAGGGCCGGGATTTCCACTTCAGTCCACACGTTTAGGCGTGGGAAGAACATACAGCTTCGTTTCGTTGTCGCTATCTTTCGTCACGCTCCCACTCTGCCAGGGTGGCACAAACCAGACCCTGGTCACGGCGGGGTCCCCTCTTTCCCTGGGGTCCTGGTCACGTGCTTGCGTGGTTCTAGTCAACCAGCTGCGGAGACACAGGTGCCCTCGAGATGCCCCTCCTCCTCCCTGCTGCTTAGCATCACCAGTGCTCCCTCCCCGTGCATCCGGCCCTCGCACACCCGCACGTTCCCTCCTCGACCTCTGGGGGGATGATCCTGCTGCTCCTGCACCACGAGGGGGTGGGCACTTCTGCAGATGACCTGTGGTCCCCTCCATGGTCCTCTCTATACCTCCTTTCCCTGGCGGTGCCCCCAGAGGAAAGGGCACACGTCCTCCCTGCTCCCAGACCCCGCCACCCTCTCCTGGGCCAGGCCTCCAGCCGGAGCAGGGCTCTGCCCAGGCGGTAGGGACCCGATCGCCCTGCAGGAGACAGCAGAGGCAACTATACTCTCAGCCTCCCCACCCCCATGTTGTCTTCTCCTTCTGTTTCAGGGACCAGATGGTGCTTACTCCTCTCAACCTCCTGGAATTAAACATTTTCGTCTAAATGTCCAAAAGAGCTCTGTGTTCCACCTACTCGTGTTATTTCAGAACATAAAATCCAGGAAGAGAAGTCGCATCTCTTTGCTTCCCACCACACCACACCCCGGGGCCGTGATCTGTCCGCCTGGGGCCGCAGGGGAGCTGGTGGCAAAGCGGAAAGCGACAGGTCCGTTGGGGCTCCCAGCGATTCCCCTTTCTCACGAAGCTGTACGTTTTCTTGCTTGCTTACTTGTGCCAGTTGTTCTGTTGCTACCCGTTGTTAGATTTCAGGATAGTTACAAGCTGATGGCTTAACATGAGCTGTGGCAGGACTACTGGCAAATCAGGGCATTTGCCCACCCAACCCTGGAGTGCCGGTCATTAGCATGTACTAGCCCGTCACTGCTTGCACCCCACGTCATTCTGTAGAGGATGCAAGATGGATTTTCCAGCGTTTGATGTATCCGTGATAGCTGTGCCCACTGGTAAGAGTTTTCCCTACCCGCAGCTTCTGATGAATAAGCAGCCAGTGGTTTGTACCCCAGGACCCTACAATCCCCCACTCGATGTGCAGCCATGGCTAATTGGCCTGGGCTGGACACGTAGACAATGTCAGGCAATCTAGATACCGGCTACAAAGCCATTTCTTGGAGACCCAAAGACGGGCCTACCTAAGATTTGATTTATGTGCCACCCCAGATCCGCAGGCTTCGTTGTTAGTCAGGACAACCACAGCCATGGCTAATCCATTCCTGTGCCCTCACAACCCAGTTGCTGCTACCTCTCCCACTGTGGTAGGCTGGGAGGAACTCACCCAAATCCCTCTGGGCACACTCTGTGGCCCCCACCTCCTGCCTGCCCCACAGCCTTTCGCCTCTGCCTTCAGGATGTCCTTGCTGCTGCCAAGACAAGGAGGCACCAGGGACCCAGCTGGAGCTCATGAACAAACAGCCAGCGTCCCATGGAAGGAATTTTAACCCAAGGGATTTGGGAACCCCCTTTGGCTAAAGTGAAGAGGTTTAAAAGGAGCTATGAGAAAACACAGAGAAAAATACAAGGAAGAATACAGAACAGAAACCCAGAGAGACCTTCTGGAGGAGAGAGAGAGAAAGAGAAAAGAGAGAAGAGAGAGAGAAACAGGGACCCTTGTACACCCTCTCTGTAAACCCCGCCCTTGTGTTATTCTAAGTGGGTCTCTGTGCCTTACAACAGTGACCAAAAAATAAAAGTCCCCAGTGAAATATTTGAAAAGATAATTTCCCAGAGAATTCACACCAGGCTGATTTTGACGGAACCTAAGGGAGAGCATTTTACCAGTTAGAGACCTTCTCTCATGGGGCAGAAGACCAAGACAAGCAGCAGTGACACACACCCCCCCCCCGCCACCTGGGTATCGCTCCAGAAGGGCATGGACAGCCAGCGTCCCATCAGAAATACGGCAGAGGGGACTGCATTGTGGCACAGTGGGTTAAGCCACTGCCCACACCGCCAGCATCCCATGTGAGTGCTGTTTCAAATCCTGGCTGCTCTACTTCCAATCTAGCTCCCAGCTAATGCACCTGGGAAAATTAGCCAAAGATGGCCTAAGTGCTTGAGTCCTTGAGACCCATGTGGGAGACCCAGATGGAGTTCTAGGTTCCTGGCTTTGGCCTGGCCCAGCCCAGCCCTGGCCATTGTGGCCATCTGGGGAGTGAACCAACTGATGGGGAGATTCACCCTTCTCTCTCTCTCTCTCTCTCCCTCCCTCCCTCTCTCTCTCTCTGTGTCACTCTGCCTTTCAAATAATATAAACCTTTTCAAATAATATAAACTTTCAAATAAATAAATCTTTAAAAAGAAAAGGAAAGAAACGTGGCAGATGGTGTGCCCTCATGGCAGATGACTGGGGAGCAGTCTAGATGATCTACACCATTCCTTCACCACCTCCCCATTTGAATTTTTCGATTGCTGAACTTAAATCCATAAAAACTGAGTTCTGTAGCCAACCCTGCCATGTACGCCTAAACAAGTCTCTTCCTTTGATCTAGGTCATGTTTTCTCATCTGGATAGAGAGAGGTTTGACATCATGTCTGTGAAATATTTGAAAAACATAAAGTTTGCACAACGGATGTCAGAATCTAGAGTCCAATGATAACAAGCAGACAAGAACATAGTGGAGTCCACGAAAAATAAAGTAAAGACCTACTCTGGAGTCCAGGAATCTGGCTGTGAAAGCCCAGGATGCAAAGAACATGGTTCTGCATCACACACAGAAAAATGAAGTTGGGGGAAGTAGCTAAGTGTAATTTCATTGAATTAGCAACGCGACGTGAGCACCAAGAAGTAAATGCTGTCTGGGCCGCAGCCGCAGCAGCAGCAGCACGGCCGTGCCCTGCTCGTTCACACTGCTGCAGGCTCATCCGAGGCACCGACCCCCACGCTCTGGCAGCACACGGAAACAACTTGCTACCATGAGGGTGGAGACAGCAAGTGAGGGGCCTAAAGCTGCAGCCTTGAAAGATCAGTCAGTGGATCGGGGCTGCCTGTCCTACAGAAGGGAAGACACGGGGAACAGGAGCACTGGTGCCAACCATCTGAGGGGCTGTCATGGGTCAGGGAGAAGTGGCTTCAGCTGTGTGGTCCCACTCCGTTAGCTCTAGTGCAAGGAAGCCAAAAGGATGGAGACAATTTGAAGACTGATGACTGCTCAAGCTGAGACAGGGCTTTGCCATGTGCGTGGGTTAACAGGGAGGGAGCTGGATGACTTCTGCAGGGCCCAGACAGAAACAGTGGTCCTGATCGTAACAGCTACCACATTTCCCTGCAACCTGAATACTTTACTGCAACCTTGGGAGACAGGTTATAGCCCTTTCTGCCATCTCTTACTTACAGTAAAGGAAACTGAGGCTTGGAAATATCAAGTGACGGATTGGTGGAAGATCTGAGTATCCAGACCCCGTGAACTGACTCTAAAGCATATGTTTCTGTGCCATTGAACTTGGCAGAGATGCCACAGAGAAGACAGAAGCATCAGCTGAGAACATAATAATGATAAAGGCCAATGCTTGTTGGGGGCCGGCGCTGTGGCAGAGCAGGTAAAGCTACCACCTGCAGTGCCAGCAACCCATATGGGTGCTGGTTCGAGTCCCGGTTACTTCACTTCTGATCCAGCTCTCTGCTATGGCCTGGGAAAGCAGCAGAAGGTGGCCCAAGTCCTGGGGCCCCTGCACCCATGTGGGAGACCTGGAAGAAGCTCCTGGCTCCTGGCTTCAGATTGGCCATTGCGGCCAAATGGGGAGTGAACCAACGGATGGAAGACCTCTCTCTCTCTCTCTCTCTCTCTGCCTCTCCGTGTAACTCTGACTTTCAAATAAATCTTTTTATAAATAAAAATAGGCAATGCTTGCACGGCACTTAGGAGGACCCAGCCCTGTTCCGAGTGTTTTACGCATGTCAGCGACAATCCAGTTACCCCACCCCAGGCGGTGACCATTACCACCACTCTCATCTACAGAACAGGAAACCAAAACACAACAAATTGAAGTCACTTGTGCAAGATCACCTGGTCGTAGATGGTGGGGCCAGGATGCCGTTCATCATGGCGCTACCTGCCTGCCTCCCAACTCAACTAGGACAAGAGGGCTCCTCCCAAGAGGCTTCTCCATTCAGCGTCTGTTCCCCGTCAAGTATCTCAGGTAGACGCAAGCCTGTTTCCCCAGAGCTCACCACACACTCTTGCCCAAAGCCAGAACCGGGCAGGAGGTGCCCTTGGCCCCCTGGAGTAGCTACACTTTGTTCCTCCCTAGTTCCGATCCCATCTGACAGCCACACTGAGTTTCAGGGGAAGCCACGGCCACGTCCGCCAGCCCCGCAGCCCCGCAGCCTGCCCCTGCTTGTCTCAGCCAACTTCACTCCCGTCTCCGACAAGGGCAGCTATTTTAGGTGAGAAATGGGGCAGGCAGGAAAAATTTCATTCAAGCAATTAAAGAATCACTGCATTTTTCATGATTAACTTCATGTTCGCAGATTGAATGCAGAAAGCTGTTAGTGGAGCATTTCCATTTCTGTACCTGACATGAGCAATGGGAATATTTGTTCTGCCCGGGAGGATTACACCTTCCATTAATCTCCGTTTTATTGAAAGTTTAAATAACAGACAGACACAATGTGATCAATTAGCAGTGTAATTCCAAGGAGATGTCATAGTAAAATTAAATCTCGAGCATACTGGCGGCAGCGAAGCCGGCAAGTTCTCTCCAGCCTCCCTGCACCGTCGCACTGTGTACATTTTAATTGAAAGTTTATTCTGCTGTGTGCCTCGTCTACTAAATTTTAATTGAACATTGTAATGAGGAGGGTGTTTCTGAAGAGCTCTTCCCAGACAAGTCAAGGTTTCACAAATTAAGAAAACAAGTGGAGTTGCACTACTTTTCAGGCAGCTGTGTCCTCAAAGAGAAGAGACCACCACCCCCAATCCTTGGGAGGGGATCCCAGAGCCCAGGACCATTTGGCACCTGAGGGCAGCTGGGCTAAAAGGTGACCACACTGTACAGCCAGCAAGGGTCCCAAGAGACTGGCCTCTCAGGTCACTCACAGGAGCAACAAGCAACACAAGAAGGAGTGGGCTCCTCTCCTTTCTCCTGCTTCTCAGTATCCCTCTAGTGCTGCCTACTGGCGAAACCTCGCAGGAGACCGGCTGCAAGGGGAGAGGAGGTCTGCAGACTGGGCCCCAGCTTTTGCAGAGCATGAGGCGGTAGCTCTCGGGGACATGACTTTGCCTCTGTGACCTCCAGCTTCCTGAACTATCAAATATCCAGTTCCCAGGGTTGTGGTAGGAGGGTGTGGAGGGTACAATACAAAGGCGGAAAGGACTGTTGTTTTCCATGCTTCTCAGAAGTAGGGGAAAGCTAACCCGGTGACCTCAATCATAAAATGATGTCATGTAGCTGAGGTTTCAGACAGACCTTGACTAATCCGGGAGCAGCCTGAAGCTCAGAGGAGGGAAGAGGAAGATCAAGGGAAAGAGCTTACGTGGTCCTCAACAGCAGAATCGAAACAGGGGAGGCATCAACCTGTTCTGCTTCATCAAAGCCAGAATTCGGTCATTGAATGGGTCACTTCACTGCAGCCCTGAATTTACAGTCCATCAGACTGTGTCTAACTTACTGCTGTAGCCCAGCAGCCTGTGCAGCACCTGGCCCCTGATATGCACTCAATATGAATAAATGTGTTGTGGATTTGAAACAGCAGCAATTACAGACCTTTAGGCATTGGGTTCACTGGCATGAAGGCACTAGTGGCAACTACTGGTGAAAAGTGGTATTGCAATTCAGCTCTATTAAACACTCCACTTGACCATAGGCCAGTGCATCTCTGGAAGCTGCCAATGTAGAATCGAGGAGTTTCTTGGAAACAGACGAAAATCCTGATGGTCAGCAACTGAAGAGTTAAATGACAAGAACAGGAAAGAGAAGTAGCCTCTCTGGCTTTATTGCCTCCCACTCTGCCCCTTGGCCCACTCTGTTCCGGCCTTGTTGCATTTATTTTTTTTTTTTCTATAGGCAATACTTTTATATTTTTTATTGATTATTTTGGAAGCAGGTAAACAGAGAGGGGAGATAGACAAACAAGAAGATAGAGATCGCTCAAATGACTATAATAGGACAGGACCAAATCTGGGAGTTGGGTGCTTGATTCAGCCTCGCACATGGATGGGAAGAACCCAATTGCTTGAATCATTAACACTGCCTCTCAGGAAGCCAGAGACAGGAGCTGGGTGTTGAGAATCAAAGCCGGGTACTGTAATGAGGTCCTCAGGCATCCTAACCAGCATCTTACCTGCTGGGCCAAATGCCCATCTTCTTATGGCCCATCTTAAAGCAAACCAACAGCTCCCACCAAAGGTCATTTGTCCTTGCTCAAAATATTCAAATGGCTGACTTCACAAACCTCCTTACATATCCCCTCCTCATAGGAGACTTCTCTGACCACTGCATTTAAAATAGCAACAGCTAGGGGCCAGTGCTGTGGCACAGCGGGTTAACGCCTGGCCTGAAGCACCAGCATCCCATACGGGTACCAGTTCGAAACCCAGCTGCTCCACTTCTGATCCAGCTCTCTGCTATAGCCTGGGAAAGCAGTAGAAGATGGCCCAAGTCCTTGGGCCCCTGCACCAGTATGGGAGACCTGGAAGAGGCTCCTGGCTCCTGGTTCCTGGCTCTAGATTGGCTCAGCTCTGGACATTGCGGCCAATTGGGGAATGAATCATCGGATGGAAGACCTCCCTATCTCTCTCTCTCTCTCTCTCTCTCTCTCTCTCTCTCTCTCCGCCTCTCCTCTCTCTGTGTAACTCTTTCAAATAAATAAATCTTTTTAAAAAAACAGCAATTCTTGTCACTCTAGCTTTATTTTTCATCCTTGCACTTACTTACCTGCCATTATCTCATATCTTCGTTTTCTGTCTCTGTCTCCAGAATTTAAGTTTCCTAAGGCTAGTTGTCCTTTTGTCCCCTATTATATCCCCACATCTAACAACATAAAGTATGTGCCGAATTAAAAAAAAAAAAGCTGACTTAGCAGCAGCATTTTGCGGATGAGTGCTACGTTTCCTACCAGATTCCATGTATGCTGTGCTAAGAAGACATTTCCCAGGGTCCCTCCCCAGCACAGAGCCCTGCAATCTAGAAATCAGAGGTCCACCTGCGCGCTGGTTCCTGACATTGTCCTGCCCCAGATGCTCCTGCTGGTGGTCACTGGTGACACGTGCTCCACAGCCCAGGAAAGGATCCGCCTCTGGTGGAGAAAAGTGTGTCTTGCTCGCCTACAATGGGTCAGACAACAGCGAAGAGGCACTAGTACCCACCAAGATCCCAGGAGTCAGCGGCTACAGCCTCAAGAACTCTGGAATAGTCTGGAACATTTGCCATGTCCCATGTTCACTGAACTGCTGCTCCCCCCACCGTGTTGCCATCAGCTGCAACCACGCAGCCATTAAATCCTTATAACACATCTCCCTCTTAATACCAGCAGCTGATGGAGAAATAGAATTCACTTTACGGAAATTTGCTTTGCCGTCAACTTGGCTAAAATAGAACTTATTCTATGTATAAAGCAACAATCACCCAAGTTTATTGTCATGGGTGCCAACCAATCTGTTCTATATATTCCAGACAGGTAAAGAGCAAATATTTGGTAACAAAGATTTTTTTTCCACAATAAAAGTTGAAATGCACGTGGAGACCACTGAGTTTCCTCTTGCACACTGTTAATATCATGCTCGTGAGACATAAGAAGGGTGATTAAGGACACAGCATCTTGTTTTAGAAACTCCAGGCCGGCCGGCGCCGCAGCTCACTAGGCTAATCCTTCACCTGCGGTACCTGCACTCCAGGTTCTAGTCCCGGTCGGGGCGCCGGATTCTGTCCCAGTTGCCCCTCTTCCAGTCCAGCTCTCTGCTGTGGCCCAGGAAGGCAGTGGAGGATGGCCCAAGTGCTTGGGCCATGTACCAGCATGGGAGACCGGGAGAAGCACCTGGCTCCTGGCTTCGGATCGGTGCAGCACACCGACAGTAGTGGCCATTTGGGGGGTGAACCAAAGGAAGGAAGACCTTTCTCTCTGTCTCTCTCTCTCTCTCTCTGTCTAACTCTGCCTGTCAGAAAGAAAGAAAGAAAGAAAGAAAGAAAGAAAGAAAGAAAGAAAGAAAAGAAAAGAAACGAAACTCCAGGCCAAGCTGACCAAGGCAAGACCCAGCTGGTCATATCCACCTGGACAGGGTCTCCCAGCAGAACCGACAGAGGCAGCGTCTGCATCTGGGCCTTGCCCCTGGAGCCTGGCCACACCAGCTAAGAGGCCAGGTAAGCAGAGGGAAAGAAACGGGCTCCTTCCATTCGTAGCTTCCTCCTAGTCCCCCAGGCAAATGCCACATCTCACGCTGACACTTCTTGCACCCCTCTGGCCCAAGAAATTTCCAGCTCTTTGATTCATTTGACTTCTGCCTGAGCCTCTCCCAAGAATGGCCATCGAGAGTGGGAGAACCTGCAGCCAGGCGCCCATCCCCTAGGCCTCCCAGACCTGTCATCTCCCCCACTTCAGCCCTAACTGCTTGTATGGTGCTTCTGGCCTCAAAGGAAAAGTTTCTTACATAAGAGTTCTTCAATGGGGCTCAGGTTTTCTGGTCAGAAGTGCTGTTCTGACATAAATGCCGACTGTGTCTTTCCCACGGGTGGCTTTGATCTGGGCCTTCCTCCATCAAAGGGGCCTGAAGTTAGGACAGCCAGGCCGGCCGAGAGCGAGGGCACCACACAGACCCCTCCAGAGAAGCGCTCTGAAGACCCCGGAGGCTGATTTGAGTCTTCCTCCGGCCTCACACTGACGCCTCTCTTTCCCCTCCAGCCTCCTCCCTACCCATCCATTCTGCCAAGAGCTTTGAGTCAGAGAAAGCCACATCCAGGTCACCCTCTGAGAGACAAATCCGTGCCCAAGAGGGTGAGGCCCAGGAAACAGAAGCTCTGTATCAGCCAGGTCTGAGCAGGACACAGAACCCAATTCATAGGAAATGACCAATGCATAGGAAAGGACCCGGGAAGGGGCCTCTCTCAGCTCTGGCAACAGCAGGAAGGCACTAATATCCATGGGCCTACAGGGACAAAGGAAGAAAATAAAGCTCCTGGAGCCTGCTGAGACCTGAAAGGAACCACCAGACATTACACGGAAGGGTCCAGTAACTTCCAGAAACAGGGCTCAGACCAGGGAGGATCTGAGAAAGGTAACCTTGTTCTCTCTCTCTCTCTCTCTCTCTCTCTCTCTGCCCCCTGCCCTCCAGTCTTCTGTTAGCACCCCACTGGGAAACTCCAATGCAGAGCTAGTCAGCAAGGAACCCCTGTGTGTGTCCTCTCTCTGGGTTAGCCTCCCGGGACACAGCACCAGGCAGAGAAGGGCAGGGTGTGGATCTAGGGTGCACATGCCCCTCCACCCCGAGACCCAGGTGCCCTCCCACTGCCCACCTTGGCCCTGCTTTTGCTGTACCTGGCAGGCCCACAAGGCCCCTGGCAAGCCTGAGGATGCAGAATTCCCTTCCTCGCTCCCTCTTCTTGATAATCCTTTCCTGTTCTTGTGTGACAGAGTCCCATCCCTCGCACATACTTTATACCCCAGTCCCTGGTTCAAGGCCCCTCTGCAGAGCCGAGAGGCAGGCACAGAAGCAGGAGGGAAACCACACAGCATCCCCTCCTGCCACTCAAGCCCTCAGCGCTGGGGTAGGCACAGGAATCCCACCGTGGCCCCTCTCAGGGCAGCCAGGGCCCCAGAAGCACGGGCTTTCACACAGGACAGTGGACGAGCTGGGTTCTCCTTTTGTCACTGCCACTCGTCCTTTCCAGTGAAGTTATCCCCCTCTTGCTTACATACCGCTCAAATGCACTTCCTTCTAATAGAATACGTGAGGCAAGAGTCCTGTGCGTGTTCCCTGGCGGCGACTGGGTTCGTGGTTAACGTAGCCATCTTAACCAGACAGCTCTGTGAACGTGCCTAAGCCCTGCAGAAACCCAGGGTCACGTGACACTCCCATTTTGTCTGGCCCCGTTCCCAAGCTGAACCCCAACTCCACTCCCTCCTCCCCCACGATACAACACAGCCCTGTGTCATCAGTGCCCTCCTGTGGCAGGGCTGCCCACAAAACGCGAGCCTCGCTGGCCACGCTACAAATGCCCAGCTTTGCCTGACAGCTAACGAGCTCTGTGGTCAGGAAGCGCAGCCGAGCGAAGGCCCAATTACAGCCCAGGAGAGCCTCCTCCAAAGGGCACAGACGTGCTAACAAGCCACTGCAGAAGGGCAGGGAGCCCCTAATGGCCCGCCCGCTGGCAGACAGGCGGCAGGGGCTGCACAGGAGCTGGCTGCTCTGTGGCTGCAGCACGCTGATGTTTGTCATGGATCTCTCTTGTTCAGAATCAGTCTCGTTGGCAAAAAAAAAAAAAAAAAAAAGTGGAAGGCCACATCACCAGGCCAGGGGACAAGCACAGCCACCCGGCCATTTCTGCAAAGCACCATTCCGGACCACATCCCCTGCTCCCCAAACGCCTTTAGCGGTTTGCCGTTGCCTGCAGAATAACAAAGCAATTCCCCGCGCCCCTTGGCAGTCAGAAAAGCCCTCTCTCCTACAGCCAGGATCTGTGTGTGGGGCTTGAGCAAAACAGATTCGTCCAGGCACTGGCCTGCAAGGCCGTGGGTGCACCCTTCTGAGTTCCTGAATTAGAATCTCTGGGGGTTGGATTGGGACTGTTTAGCAAGCTTTCCTGGGTGATTCTCAACTAATTCATTCATTCACTCATTCAGTCATTCAATGAACAAATATTCAGGGAGCAGTTACTCTGTGCCTGGCACCGGGCTGGGTGCTGGAGAGACGAGATAAGCAAAAGGCGTTCACTCGCTGTTCCCCCAGAGGTGTGACTGGGGGACAGACAGAAATCAAACAGTCCCAGTGTGAGCACATAGCTAAGGACAGCCCCAGTACAGCCGGAGCGCATGCTCCGTGTCCGCGGCGGCAGCACGGCGACGTAGGGGTGAGACAGCCAGCTTCCGCGTGAACCCAGGCTTCTCTCGGCTCCGCCTCTGATTGCGAGGCCCTGGGCAGGTGACCGTACAAACTTCAATGTCTTCTCTGTAAAATGGAGCCAATCTCGCGCTTTTGAGAAGAGAATGAGCTAATCCGTGCGAAGCGCTCTCGCCATGCCTGGTGGGTGCCCACACGTGGGGCAGGGGGCGTGGCTGTCAGGAGGCAGGACCAGCATTTGTGGCAATGCACGGTGGCGTTAGTGAGGCTGCACTCACGTCTCAGCAGGACTGAACCGAACTTTTACGACTTCCCTTCGCGATGCTTTTTTTTTTTTTTTTCCTTAGCGATGCTTTCTGACCTACTACTGATGCAAGGAGAATGCCACTGGGAGTCCTCATCATTTCCTTCCTCTCACTTGAACCTGAACCAGGACCAGGATCTACCGCTAGGTTCCTTGGTGGGTTGAGTGTCTCATGACCTTGGTCAACTCTCCTGCCCGCTGAGCAGAGGCCTGCTCGCCCAAAGACCAAGCCACGAGGACTGAGGATTCTGACAGCCTCCACACAGGTCCAGCTTCTCATGTTGCCAGACAGGACATTTTTAAAAAATCTATACTCTTGGGACTGGTACTGTGGAATAGTAGGTTAAACCTCCGTCTGTAGCGCCAGCATCCCATATGGGCACCTGTTTGAGTCCCAGCTGCTCCACTTCTGATCCAGCTCCATGCTAATGGCTTGGGAAAGCAATGGAAGATGGCCCAAGTGCATGGGCCCATATACCCACATGGGAGACCTGGAGGAAGCTCCTGGCTCCTGGCTTTGGATCAGCCATTGAGGCCATTTGGAAAGTGAACCAGCAGATGGAGGACCTCTCTGTCTCTCCCTCTGTCTGTAACTGCCTCTCGAATAAATAAATCTTTAAAAAATTTAAAAATCTATAATCTTTAGTGCTTCATCTAAGACGTTTTAGCACTAAACGAATGGCACAGACAATAGCTATGGCTTGGGTGTGGTTACTGTGTCTCCCCAGCGTTTCTGTGTTGCAACGTGATCCTCACTGCATGGTTTGAAGAGGGTGGAAACTTATTCCAACCCTGATGCTGAGAGCTAGGCCTTTGGGAACTGATTAGGGTCAGACAAGGTCATGGGACGGAGCCCCCATGGCTGAATCCTGGTGGCCTTATGAGAACAGGGAGAAAGACGGAAAGAGACACACAGTCTCTCACCACGTGATGTTCTGCACTGCCTTAGGACTTGACCGGCAGGAAGGCCACTGCCAGATGTTCCCTTCAACCTCCAACCAGAGCCGTGAGCCACAGTGAACATCTCTTCCTACAAGGACCCCGCCTCAGGTATGTCATGACAGCAACGAGAAATGGACCAATGTGGACATCATTTTGGAAAACAGGACGACCTCCCCCAAAAAGAAACACTGGCCACATTGCACATACGTGACATAAGTGAGTGCACATGTATGACATGGGTGATTTGTGTGCGATGCAAATGATTAAACATGTGTGACACGAATGAGTGCACATGTGTGACATGGGTGACTGCACATGTGTGACATGGGTGGATGTAAAGGACATGGATGTTGAACATGCATGATGTAGATGACTGCACATGTATGATGTGGGTGATTGCACATGTGTGACGTGCACATTTGCTTCCCACTCGGACTACATGGCAGAAACCTCCCTCCCAGACCAGCCACAGTCCAGAGAACCAGGTTTGGAGCTGACGACCTTGCCCGATGATGGCAATGATGGAGATGACAATGATACCTACGGTGAACTGCTGTGCTGCACTCCCCACATCCTAGACACTGTCCTAAGCACTGGGTTTAGATGAATTCATTAAGCAAATCTACAACTGACCCTATTTTGAAAAAAAAAATTTTAAAGGAGCGTAAGCAAGATCTCACTAGTAGAAAGCAGCAAGATGGAACCTAAACCCAGGTAATCTCTCTCTTTTTTTTTATTTGACAGATAGAGTTAGATAGTGAGAGGTAGAGACAGAAAGAAAGGTCTTCCTTCCGTTGGTTTACTCCCCAAATGGCCGCTATGGCCGGCACTGCGCCGATCCGAAGCCAGGAGCCAGGTGCTTCTCCTGGTCTCCCGTGCAGGTGCAGGGCCCAAGCACCTGGGCCATCCTCCACTGCCCTCCCGGGCCACAGCAGAGAGCTGGACTGGAAGAGGAGCAACCGGGACAGAACCCAGCACCCATATGGGATGCCGGCGCTGCAGGCGGAGGATTAACCAAGTGAGCCACAGCGCTGGTTCCCAGTCCCTACTCTTAATCACGCCACCCTACAGATGGAGAAACTGAGGCCCGGAGAGGAAAGGAAAGTACAAGGCAGTACAAGAGCCGATAACAGGGCCCCTACCTTCTGACCTCTTCCCAAACCGTTCTGTGGGGATTGGACCCAGCTTCCCTGAGCCCAAACCCAGCTCCACCCCAGCAGCCATGCAGACCACAGTGGGCTCCTTGGATGAACTTCCCAACAAAGCCAAAGGAATTACTGATTTTTAGGGGTGGGCCTTTGACAGAGTGGCTAGGCACGTCCCATTTCTGAGTGCCCATGTTCAAGTCCCAACCCTATTTCCATTGCGACTTCCTGCTAATGCACACCCTGGGAGGCAGAGGGTGATGGCTCAAGTGGCTGCACCCCTGGCTCCCACGTGGAGATGTAGACTGAGCTCTAGCTTCCAGCTTAAGCCTAGCCCGGCCCTGGCTATTGTGGGCATTTAGCAAGAGAACTAGTGGATGGAAGATCTCTCTCTCTCTCTTTTTTTTTTTTTTTAATTATTTATTTGAAAGTCAGAGTTACACAGAGAGAGGAGAGGCAGAGAGAGAGAGGTCTTCCATCAGATGGTACCCCAACTGGCCACAACCGAAGCCAGGAGCCAGGAGCTTCTTTCCAGATCTCCCACGTGGGTGCAGGGGCCCAAGCCTTGGACCATCTTCCACTGCTTTCCCAGGCCATAGCAGAGAGCTGGATCAGAAGTGGAGCAGCCAGGACTAGAACCGGCGCCCATGTGGGATGCCGGTGCCTCAGGTTAGAACGTTAACCTGCTGCACCAAAATGCCAGCCCTGATCTATCTTTCACATGACATGGAATAAGTACATTCTAAATAAATAAACGTTGTCAATTACTTTTTTGAAAACAGTCGCTGGGTGACCTGCCAGTTCTTCTCTGCCTGAGTATCCCCACCACTGAGCCTCTGCTTTGCAACCAGGTGAGTGGAGCCCTGACAAGAAGGGGCTAAGGCTCCGGCAACACCAGACAGAGAACAATGTCCAATTAATCATCCTGAAGCCACTGCCCTCCACCCATTGGCATCTCCATAGAAACCTGTGACAAGGCTGTATTTCAGCCTCAACCCGGTTAACTTAGGTCCCTTGGCAGCCGAGGAGGAAAAGAGATGTTTGCTCTCCTCTCCTCTTGTCCCCGGCTCTTCAGCCAACATTTACTGTGCTCTGCTGTCCGTCAGGGGACCCAGGAGCGCATCAGTGCCAGGCCTGGAGCTGCTCACAACATCAAAGAAGAAACGGATCAGCGCAGGAATCACCATGATCACCATGACACCAGGAGGCGGAGTCACAGCAAACAGGTGAGCAAACACTGCAGATGCGGCAAGCGAGAAACACCCCCTTCACGTGGAGGCCACGCTGAGGATGTACGTCCCCCGGGGCGTGAAGGATGCGTGGACTGCATGGGGCCAGGGGAGGCCATGAGCAGAGCCCAACAGCAGAGGCAGAGTGGGAGGCCCCTCTCCCCTCCCCACGGGAGGACCAGCCTCTCCTCCTGTCACAGATGAAAGATGTGAGTTCCCCAGCTGGGCCGTGCCAGGCCGCCTCTCACGGGGGGCTTCATGGCGGGGAACAGTGAAGAGATCCAGATGGCCGGCCGGCAGGACCCGCTTTCTCAGCCGAAAGCGTCCTCGTATTGTAGTTAGATTCACAGAAGCATAAAACAGGCAATTTGGACTTGACCTCAGAGGTCACTCTTCTGTGCTAGGAAGCAGCAGTCTGGCCTTGTAGAAATAACAGTGCCTTAAATTTGCCTAACGTTATATAGTTACACTTCATTTCGTTCGGCTGGCACCCGCAGATGTAATCAATGTTCACATTCACCTTTGTGATTCTCCCAAAGTAAACTTCCTGGAGGCTCGGCGTAGACCACACACCAGGACTTTCGGCCCCGATCTTTCACTGCCCACATCACCTAAAGCCTTTGGGTCGCAGGCAGAGGAGAGCTAAGACGCTGGTCCTTCAGCCAAAGAATCAACTGTCCCGGGTAACAGAAGGGAACCCGAGATAATAGGCAGTCCTAATGAACAGTTCGCACAATGTCAAGTTCAGCAAAGCACAACGGAGCTGACAGGCAGAAGCGTCCGGCGAAGCAGGCAGCACCGGGGACAGGCTTCACTGAGAAAGAGAAAAATGACTTGCAACCGAGGAGGGTGGGAAATCCCAATTACCCCAACCTTGACAACCGATCCTTCTAGCACAAATGGAGCCCCATGCAGGCATGGGGACCCAAGGGATCTCTTGGGAGAGGCATGGCGGTTGCTGGTGAAAGCCACTCCAGGCCACTTGCTACACATGCCCCAGGGAGCTCAGGGCACACGGCAGATTGGCGTTCTGCTCACATCTGGGTCTAAAGGGGGGACGGTGTGCTGCAGCAGCCTCTGGCAGCATTGTAAGGAGCTGAGGCGAGACAGCTTAGAGTGGGCTCCAAAGACATTTTCCCAAGAGGGCTTCCCGAAGGGGGCAGACCCACCAAACGACCACCTGTGTGATGAAGAACATCAGTGGGAATCAGGGGCCAAGGGGAACAGCACAAACCACCCAGCAGAGAGTCAGGAGGTGAGGGAGCCCCCACATCTGGGAGGACAACACACTGACTTACAGATCTCGAGTGTTCACTTTCACAGTGGAATGGGAGAGCCACAGCCTGGCTACGGCCTGGTGGGGAAGCACAGTTGACAGACATGCCTTTCATTTTGAGCTGGGCCAGTGACCCACCGTGGCCAAAGGGGTATTACCAGAGCAGGGGAGGGGAGCGCGAGGCAGGGGTGTAAGTGCTCATGCATGGTGGTCAGGCTTGACCTCCTGGGTCCCAGTGATCCATCGCAAGAATGACACACCCATGTGGCCACCGCAGCTGGGCCTAGGTCCGAGAATGAACGTGGAAGGGGCCATGAACCAAATGTACCTTAAGCTGCAGCCTGCCAGACCCACCAGCCTGGAGCAGACCTACCAGCAAGCACAGTCCAGATCAGTACAGCCACAGATACCTGCACACACAGGACCATAACAATAAAGACTGGGTTTACGGCCGGCGCCGCGGCTCACTAGGCTAATCCTCTGCCTTGTGGTGCCGACACACCGGGTTCTAGTCCCGGTCGGGGCGCCGGATTCTGTCCCGGTTGCCCCTCTTCCAGGCCAGCTCTCTGCTGTGGCCAGGGAGTGCAGTGGAGGATGGCCCAAGTGCTTGGGCCCTGCACCCCATGGGAGACCAGGAGAAGCACCTGGCTCCTGCCTTCGGATAGGCACGGTGCCCCGGCTGCAGCGCGCCAGCCGTGGCGGCCATTGGAGGGTGAACCAACGGCAAAGGAAGACCTTTCTCTTTGTCTCTCTCTCTCTCACTGTCCACTCTGCCTGTCAAAAAAAAAAAAAAAAAAAAAAAAAGACTGGGTTTACACCAACAAGTTTTTGGTTGTTTTTTTAAGATTTATTTATTTGAAAGGCAGAGTTGGAGAGGGAGGGAGAGACAGAGAGAGACAGAGAGACAGAGAGAGATCTTCCATCCAGTGGTTCACTCCCCCAGATGACTGCAACAGCTAGGGCTGGGCCAGTCTGAAGCCGGGAGCCTGGAATTCCATCCAGGTCTCCCATGTGGGTAGCAGGGATCCAAGCACTTCCATGTCACCAAATTTTGGAGCCATTTGTTATGCAGCTTAACCAACAAAGGGTGATGATACCAGAGGTTTTGAAACCTCTCAGAAGCACTCGTGAGACAAAGGATCAGCTATCAATAACAGCCAACCACAAAGGAAATAATTGCCAGATAACCCACATCCGTGAAGACTGCTCCTGCCCTGCCTGACTCCTCTCTGGCCGCAGCCAGAGATCTCCTGTCCTCCTGTCCTCACTCAAGTGCCCCATTAGTTAGTGGTATGAGGAGGGAGGCACTGGGACAAGGCAACAGTCAGTTCCATGTGTCAATCTGACTAGGGCGTCCACAGTTAGTTCATCAAACAGGGATCCATGTATTGCACTGAAGGTGCCTGGTGGATGCAATTAAAGTCCGCGATCGGTTGACTTTAAGTAAGGGAGAGTGTCCTAGATAGACTGGATGGCTGATCCAGTCAGAAGAGCTGACACTTCTCTACAGAAGTCATTCCACCCACAGACAGCAGCTTCAGCTCATGCAGGCGATTTCTCCCCTGCCTTTCCTACAGCCTGCCCTACCAATTTCAGACTCGCCTAGCCTACAACCGCAAAAGCCAATCCCATGCAATAAATCTCTTAATATGCACTCATATCTCCTACTGGTTTTGCTACACTCATTGAACTCCGACCAATACAGGTTTGAAAAGCTGGAAGTAGGGTGCAGCTCTAATGAATACCTAAAAAGTTGAAATGGCTTTGGTACTGGGCAGCAGGCAGAGGATGGAAGAATATTGAGGAGCATGATTAAAAAAAAAAAAAAAAGCCAAGATTGTCTTGACCAGACTTCTAGCAAGGAATGTGTTTATTAAAGACTCTGCCTCTCTGGGCCGGAGCTGTGGCCTGGCAGGTAAAACAGCCACCTGTAGTGTGGGCATCTCATATGAGTACTGGTTGGAGTCCCGGGTGCTCCACTTCTGATCCAGCTCTCAGCTATGGCCTGGGAAAGCAGTAGAAGATCGCCGAAGTCCTTTGGCCCCTGTACCTGCATAGGAGACCCAGAAGAAACTCCTGGCTCCTGGCTTCAGATTGGCACAGCTCCAGCCATTGCGGCCATCTGGGGAGTGAACCGGTAGATGGAAGACCTCTTTCTCTCTCTCTCTGAATCTACCTCTCTGTAACTCTGCCTTTCAAATAAATAAATGAATCTTTTAAAAAAAAGCTTCTGCCTCCCAAATAAATTAAAATAAATTAAGAATAAATCAAGAGAGAAAGACTCTGCTGGTGAAATACCAGAAAGAAGTAAGCAGCATGGTAAGAAAACCTACATAATTTTAGCAAAAATCCATATCGTTGTCAACAGGCTGTTGGTGGGAATTTGAATATGGTACTTTTTTTTTTTTTACAGGCAGAGTTAGACAGTGAGAGAGAGACAGAGAGAAAGGTCTTCCTTCCGTTGGTTCACCCCCTAAATGGCCTTACGGCCGGCGCACTGCGCCGATCCAAAGCCAGGAGCTAGGTGCTTCCTCCTGGTCTCCCATGCGGGTGCAGGGCCCAAGCACTTGGGCCATCCTCCACTTCACTCCCGGGCCACAGCAGTGAGCTGGACTGGAAGAGGAGCAACCAGGACTAGTACCTGGTGCTCCAACCGGGAATAGAACCCAGAGTGCCGGTGCCGCAGGCGGAGGATTAGCCTAGTGATCCGTGGCACCGGCCTGAATATGGCACTTCTAACAAAGGTGCACAGAGAAAACACTGGAGGGAACAAGATTCTCACTACACAGAGGCAGGAAGCTTAGCTAAGCTGCACCCTACAGTTGTGTCAAAAGCAGATCTTGGGGCCGGCACCGTGGCTCACTAGGCTAATCCTCCGCCTTGCGGCGCCGGCACACCGGGTTCTAGTCCCGGTTGGGGCGCCGGATTCTGTCCCGGTTGCCCCTCTTCCAGGCCAGCTCTCTGCTGTGGCCAGGGAGTGCAGTGGAGGATGGCCCAGGTGCTTGGGCTCTGCACCCCATGGGAGACCAGGAAAAGCACCTGGCTCCTGGCTCCTGCCATCGGATCAGCGCGGTGCGCCAGCCGCAGCGCGCCGGCCGCGGCGGCCATTGGAGGGTGAACCAACGGCAAAAGGAAGACCTTTCTCTCTGTCTCTCTCTCTCACTGTCCACTCTGCCTGTCAAAAAAAAAAAAAAAAAAAAAAAGCAGATCTTGTATGTGATGAGCTTAGACGCTGAGCAGAGAAGATCTCAAAGCAAAGTGTTGGAGGTACAGCTTGCTGCTTGCAATGAAGTGTGTGAGGAAGATATATATGGAGGGAAGAAGAGGCAAGAAAAAGGACTGGGGAGACTCACAGCCAAACCCTGAAACAGATGCTAAAATTATAAGCTTCAGGCTGGTGCCGTGGCTCACTGGCTAATCCTCTGCCTGCAGCACCCGCACCCCAGGTTCTAGTCCCGGTTGGGGCACCGGATTTTGTCCCGGTTGCTCCTCTTCCAGTCCAGCTCTCTGCTGAGGCCCGGGAAGGCAGTGGAGGATGGCCCACTTGGGCCCTGCACCCGCATGGGAGACCAGGAGGAAGCACCTGGCTCCTGGCTTTGGATCGGCACAGTGCGCCGGCCGTAAGGCCATTTGGGGGGTGAACCAACGGAAGGAAGACCTTTCTCTCTGTCTCTCTCTCACTGTCTAACTCTGCCTGTCCAAAAAAAAAAAATTAGAAGTTTCAACGTCAAGGAAGCTTGCACTGAGAAGTGACATCGGAAGCAGAGGTCAGAGGGACATGGGGCTGCACGCTGAGGAACGCCCCCAGCCCCTACAAACTGGGAGAGACCAAGGAACGGATTCTCCCCAAGGGTCCTCATAAGAGTGCAGTGCTGATGACCCACTGCAGACTTCCGAACTGTGCAAAGCGCCACGTTCAGGATCATTTATCACAGCAGCCACAGGAGACTAACACAGAGAATAAAAAGTCTCCCCCAGTGCCCGTTCCTGATTGGGAGCTTTAAATCAAGTCTCTGGGGCTTTGGGGATTCTCCCAGACAGCCAAATCACTGAACTGAGACCGTTCAGGGGCCACGGTGGACCGCAGGACATGTTACGACCCAAGCGTGATCGGGGAAGCATGGGCGCTCCTGGGAATCTCATGAGGAAGAGAGGAAAACACTCCACAGAATGGGGCTAAGGAGGCAAAGCTGAAGTTGCCTAGGAAGGCATCTGGGACTCCTGCTCTCTCCAGAAAATGGTGCTCGGATGTCTCCGGGAAGGATCTGATCTGCATATGGGGAGAACGGGTGGTAGTGAGGGCCTCTGGGACTTGCAACCAGAGCTCAACGTGGCTTAGGATGGAGGCATCCTCACCACGGCCACAGCAGGAGCCCATCAGAGAGGAAGACAACTTCTGCACCCTCTTCATGGGCCCAGCCACCCGGCCCTCCATTCTGTGAACTCCGCCCACCTTCCATCAGCCACTGTGTTGCACCCTCCCGGAACCCTCCTAGCTGTGGAGCGCTTCAGTCACACAAACTCCCTCACGCCCCAGAGCACTGGGGAAATAATGAGCCAGGCTTCCCTTCACTCTGCCCAGGCCTGGAGTCAGAGGGCAAATTCACCAACGGTGAAAAAAGAGACACCTCGGGTTGCCACCATGATCAAACACAGCCCCTATATGGATGGGGAAGATGACAGCTGAGTGGGTTTTATATCTGGACGGCACTGACTCCTCCTAACTCTGCCACTTCCTCCTAGCATTGCATCTTGAAAAAGACAACAGTTCTTGGACCCCACTGTCCTTATGGTGAGGATCATAATGTCGCCATGGCGGGAGGCGGGAGGGGGGCTCCAGTACATGCTCAGAACATGGCACTGGGTGAGTGGCGACTGCTCAGTGAACAGCAGCTGCAGTCAGAATCGTAGCTGATATCATGATAAGCTGGGCCCACCTCTGCCTGCACCTGTGCCATCCTCCACCTGCACCTGCTGTGCCATCACCACCTCAGCCACCACTGTTCCCACCAGCCCCACCTCCACCGCCAGCTCAGCTCGAGGACTTCCCTCTCCAAAGGCCTGTGGCCATAAACAGTTAATGTGATTATTGCATTTAGCCCACATTTGCAATAGCTTCCTGTCTTTAATCACTCTGAAAGTGTTTCAAATTCCTTTCTACGTGACTGAAATCAAAGTGGCACCTGTGAATGCGGAGCGCCCTGGTGCCAGTGCGAGGTGGAGATGTAAAACAGTCAGGCTTTGATGGGAAGAAATTATGTCTTTCTTAACTCCCTTTACCCTATAATTACCAGGCACAACCACGTGGATGCACAGCAAAAAATAACTTGCCACGTGAAGATGGCGTCTATGGAATGCAGGTTTGAGTCCTCATGGAAGACCCGCAGAGGCGGCTCTGTGTAGCCCCTACCCAAGGCACTTGTCCAGGGCTGCAGCCCACCTCCCACACCAGCAAAGGCACCCTGCCAACCACCCAAGAGTCCATTCTGGGGTGCCCACACTGCCGCATCCTCCTGCATCTCTGTAGAGCCTGGACCCCACCTCATTCCTTCTTCACACCCTGGACTTCTCCATTGCACTTCCCCAGCCTTGCCTCCAGCCTCAGCCTCCGTGGCTCTCTCTGTCTTTCTCCCAGGGCCCCTGGGCACTGGCCTCCCTGCAGCCCTAATGCCACCTCTTTGCCTCCCTTCCCCTCTTTTCTCTTCCTTTTTCGCTCCCTCACCTCTCCTCTCTTCCCTCTCTCATCACTTCACTCCCAGTGTTGCAGACAGCACATCTGTCCTGACCATTCCCCACCCAACGTGCACCTGTCATCTTAGACCCCACAGGACCGGGACCCCTGGCTACCGGCTTGGTGTTTGCACAGGGCTGCTTTGCTGGGGCCTGAGCCTGCGCCCTCCACACCTGCCTCCACCTCCAGGGCTTAAATCTCAAGCTTCCTCACTGTTGCTGTCACCTCACGTCGGATGCAGGAGCTCACGGTGTGACAGAGAGGAAATTGCAGGAGGTTTGAGTCCTGGGAACCAGGATTCAGACCCCGGCTGTGGGCCTCCAGTTCACCTAACTTTGGGCAAGTTCCCTCAGGCTCCTTGTTTATAAAATGGGAAGGAAAATTCTTCCCTCCAAGTATGATCCGTAAGAACTAAACTATACCATCTATGAACACAGGTCAACATGTTCTCCATGCCCCTCCTTTCCTGCTGCCTCTGTTCTACTTCTGGTTTCTTCTTTTTTTTTTTTTAAGGGAGGGAGGGAGAGAGGGAATATGATGCTCCCCCCGACTGGTTCACTCCCCAAATTCCTGCAATGGCCAGGATTGGGCCTGGCCAAACCCGGACAGAAACAACCCAGAAACTCAATCCACGCCACATGGGTGGCAGGGCCCCCACTTGTTGAGCCACCATCTGCTGCCTCCCAGGGTGTGCATTAGAAGGAAGCTGGACTCAGGTGCGGAGTCGGGGCTCGAACCCAGGGACTCCAGTGTGAATGCAGGCATCCTAACTGCAGGCTAACCCCTAGGCCAAATGCAAACCCCCACTTCATTCTTGTTCCCGCCAGAACTCGGCGCTCAGTGTGTCATCACCACCAACACTGCTTCTGTGCTGCCGGTGGCTCCCAGGTTCAAGTGCACAGCAGAAACCATTACATGGGATGAAGCGCCAGGAACGCTGACTGTGGAGCCATCAGACTGACTTCAGACGTGCAGCCTAGGTTTCCTCAAGGATTCCATGGGAACAAAAACTCCTTACACTAACGACTGTGCTGGGCATTAAATGAATAAGCTAGGAGAAGTCCTACCCGGGTCCCAGCACGCACAGAGGGGTCCCTCGGGACCCTCCCACCCCCCCCCCCCCCAGGCATGCCCGACCCCAGCCCCATAACTCACATTCTTCGGGACTCCAGTGTTTCTGCGTTCACAGCCTCCTCCTGATGCTTGGTCAGAAAAAGCACTCGTGTGAACCGACTGCCTGCGTGCTGGGGACATGGGCTGGTGGGGGCAGCGCCACAGGACGGCAGGGCGCTGAGCGTGCCCCGCTGCTCCCAGGCAGTGCCCCCCATCACCACCACGGCAGCGCCCCCCACCCTGGGGAGCTAGACACTGTGCCTCATGAGCTCCCAGACTGCCCCAGCTCCTGTCTTTTTCAGCCCTTAGAGGAAAGCTCTGGATGACGGGACAGCGAAAGGCGGTCATGCCGTCCGTGGAGGAAGTATGATGGCTTGTAAGCCACCTTGACAAAGGCAAACAGATCTGAAATATGGACCTCCTGCCTCCCGGGCATTGGGGCCTGAGCAGAACGGTGTGGACAGGCTGCAGGTTAGAGACACCCGCGGAGGGGTGCCCTGGGAGGAGGACGTACCTCGCAGCGAGAATTCCCGTGGGGATGATGGCTGCTTGGAAGGTCAGGGCCATGTGGCCAGTTGACTTGTGTTGCTTGTAAACTAACAGACAGGTGCATGTGTCCATTTTTTCCCTTAAAAAGGTGTTTACTGGGACACTGGAGCACAGCGGGTTAAGCCTCTGCCTGCTATGCAGGCATCCCATATGGGAGCCAGTTCATGTCCTAGTTGCGCTGCTTTTTTATTTTTATTTTTTTTTGGGGTGGGGGGGCAGGCAGAGTTAGACAGTGAGCGAGAGAGACTTCCTTCCATTGGTTCACTCTCCCAGTGGCCCACACAGCCGGCGCTGCACTGATCTGAAGCCAGGAGCCGGGTGCTTCCTGCCAGTCTCCCATGTGGGTGCAGGGACCCAAGCACTTGGGCCATCCTCCGCTGCCCTCCTGGGCCACAGCAGAGAGCTGGACTGGGAGAGGAGCAACCGGGACTAGAACACGGGGTGCCAGTGCCGCAGGCAGAGGATTAGCCAAGTGAGCCACGGCACTGGCCAAGTTGCTCTGCTTTCAAACTAGCTGCTAATGTGCCAAGAAAGCAGCTGGAGATGGCTTGGATACCTGCACCCACGTGGGAGACCCAAAAGGAGTTATAGAGTTCCAGGCTTCTGGCTTTGGTCTGGCCCAGCCCTGGCCATTGCAGCCTTGTGGGGAGTGAACCAGCGAATGGAAGCCCTCTCTCTCTCTCCCTCCCTCTCTCTCCCTCCCTCCCTCTCTCTCTCTTGCCCCCCCAACTCTGCCTTTCAAATAAATAATTTTTTTAAAAAGTGTTTATAAACTGTTTATAGTTCAATTCCATGTACCCAAAAGGTAAAAAAGTAAATGCCTATGGTTCTTGCTTTTTCTTTTTTCTAGGAAAAAAATTGCTTTGATTTAATCATTTTTAGTTGCCAGTGGCATCTCAGGATTTGCTGTCGGGCACCCATCAGGAGGAGCATGAACTTGGCTTCCATCTGCCCTGTGCCTTCTGAGCCTGCTCAGCCCTGGGTCTCCTTCCTGTTGCTCATGAAGCTACTTCTCCTTCCACTCTGTCCGCAACAGCTGTCTCAGACCCGTGTCCAGCCACTTCCTCCAGTTTTCCCTGCTGTACTGGTAATGGTCTTATTTTTTTTATTGTGATAAAATACACCTAACATAAAATTGACCACCAGAGCCATTTGAAGTGTATTAAGCACATCACAGTAAGTGCATTAAGTGCACTAAGTGGCTTGGGGCACATTTGCACTCGTGCCGCCGCCACCGCCCGCCACCCACAGGACTCGTCGCTTTTGCAGCACTGAAACTGTGCCCGTGGAGCACCAACTCCCCTGGCCTCTTCCCCGGCAGCCCCAGCACCAGCCTTCTGCCTCCTGTCTCCATGAACTTGACTTCTCCAGGTGACTCGTCTAAGCGGGATCTCATAGCGTTTGTGTGGCTGCCACTGGCTTATTTCCCAAAGCACAACGGCCTCATTTCAGCACGTCCATCACAACTTTGTTCCTACTCTGCCCGCATCCTGTTCTGCTGTACGGGCAAACCACGTGCTGGTCACCCCTTCACCCACCGAGACAGACACACGCTTGCTTCCACCTTCCAGCTCTCGGCAATAAAGCCGCTATGCCCGCAGGTGTGCAAACCTCTGCCCAAGTCCCTGCTGCTGCACCTGCTCCTGTCGGGGACGTAGCGGAAGTGGAATTGCTTTCCCAGTTCTGTTCAGCATCAAGGTTAAACGGTCACACATCCCCAGCCCTCTCCCTCCACCTGCAAAACCGCAGCCCCCCACAGGTGGCGGGGACCCGTCCTGAAACACAATCTGATGGATCAGGAAGGTGTTGGCACCTGTCTCTGGGTGACCCCAGGTGGTCTGAGATAAGCACTTAGGAAAGTTTTTGCTGACTTGAACCCAGTCCAAGGTGTGTGTTCTGCCTCTGGCCACTCTCCTACAGCCTGGGTCCCTTCCAAGCCTTAAAAACAAAAAGATACCAAGATCTGTGCATTTTCTTTAATTAGCCCATCCCTCAGGTTTCCCACTTAGCTGGGAACAGTCGGTCATTTGGGGCCCTCGGTGGTTGGCCAGGGCCCCTTGCCTGCTGATAAAGCATGCTTTGGGCAGGACAGAGCAGCAAGGACCAAACAGAAGTGGGTTCAGACAGCTGGCGCTTGTGGTGTAGCGAGTAAAGCCGCCACCTGCAGTGCTGGCATCCCATGTAGGCGTTGGTTTGAGTCCTGGTTGTTCCACTTCTGATCCAGCTCTCTGCTATGGCCTGGGAAAGCAGTGGAGGATGGCCCAACTCCTTGGGCCCCTGCACCCTTTTGGGAGGCCCGGAAGAAACTCCTGGCTCCTGATAGGCCCAGCTCTGGCTATTGCGGCCATTTAGGGGAGTGAACCAGCAGATGGAAGATCCCTCTCTGTCTCTCTGCCTCTCTGTAACTCTGCTTTAAAACAAATAAAAAAAGGAGAGGGAGAGGGAGGCAGAGGCAGAGGGGGAGGGGAGGTGGAGGGGGAAGGGAGGGGGAGGGGGGAAGGAAGAGAGGGGGAGAAAGAAGAAGAAGAAGAGGGTTGAGCCCAGGTGAGTGAGGAAGGACGTGCACTTGAGCGGAAGGCTCGGTATGCCCAGGAGCTCAGCAGAGGTTTGAGCAGTGGTGCAGAGCCCAGCTAGCGGCTGGCGAGAGGATGGGATTTCTTTCCTGCCACGGGTAGAGGCCAAGCCAGCTTCCTCAGGGATGGCAATGAAGATCTCACCAGGGACTCGAGCCCCACTCTCCTCTCCTGACAGTACCTGCTGTCAATGCCAGAGGGGCATCCTGCCCCGGGAAGTGCTGTCCCAGCCTTCCTGGGAGAGGAGAAAAGCCAAGGCAAGGAGCTGATTCTCTCCCCACTCTCCGACTCCAGTGTTGTGTGCATCCACCCCAGACCCCAACACCGACCGTCCCCATCCACGGCCGAGCCCCCGGAGTCAGCTCCAGGAGCACCCATGCACCAGACCTGAATGCAGCGAGCAGACGGTCAAGCCCCAAGTCCCAACACCTTACAGGATGTGAAGGGGTCCCGAAGGCCACCTGTTCTGGTTTGGCTCCGTGCAGGGCGGAAGGCGGGGGCTGGGGGTGGAAGCGCTTGAGAGACCCGGGAACCACCGAGGGCAGCTGAGCAACGGTGTGGCCCCTGCAGAGACCAGCTCACCCACACACCGTGGAGCTTGGCTCCCAGCAGACCCGTGAGCCTCAGGACCTCTGAGTGGGCACTTTTGCCTGCACAGACATCCCTTACTGAAGCGCCCCCATCAATCATGCTTCCCGACAAGTGCACAGCCCCTGGGGAACCCGCCCCCCGTTCCGAGCGCCCATTCCTAGTGATCCTCCCGAAACGACTGAGAAAATCAAAACACCTTGTTTCCAAGAGCTCATGGAGACTCACCACAGTTCAAATGGTTTCCATAAATCCAGAATGCAAAAGGCATTTTTCAAAGGCTTACTGTTCCCTGAATGACAATAACGCCGTATTGACTCACTTCAGGGGAGCCCCGGGAGTGTGCAAAAGGCAGTCAGGCAAGCGAGATCTTTAACTGGAAAAAAAAAAAAGAAAGAAAGTTGGTGAACTTGACAGTTGTGTTGAAGTTCACGCATTTCCCTGTTCTGACAGCGCTGTGCAGGGCCTGGATAATACCGTCCCCTCCCTCCCGGAGCGCCAGCCTCCAGCATTGCCCCAACCAGCCCCGCACATAGCTGCTGGAACCATCGTTCTAAAACACCCATCAAACCCATATAGCTCGCCACAGCTGCTGCAGCGTTGCATAGATCACTTTATTGCTTATTTAAGAGTCACAGAGAGAGAGCGAGAGAACTCTCATCCACTGGCTCACCTTCCAAATGCCCACAGCAGCCAGGGCTGGGCTGAGCCAAAAAAAAGGAGAGGGGAGCTCTGGCTGGGTCTCCCACAGGGATGGCAGGGACCCCACCGCTTGAGCGGGCACGGCTGCCTCCCAGGGTCTCCATCAGCAGAAAGCTAAAGTCAGGGGCAGAGGCAGGCACCTGTGGCGTGGGATGTGGGTGTCCTAACCAGGCTGAGCACCTGCCCTGTAGTGTTAACTCTTGAAGGAAACCGTGAGGGTCCTCCGGCTTCTACAGAACCCTCCTCTACTCAAAGAAGAGAAAGTTCCGGAAGTACGGACAATCTGGGACTCATGATAGAACGACAGACACAGGCTTGTATTTGTTCATTCAGCAAGCAATTATTGAGCACCCACTGTAGACTAGAGCCTGAAGATTCATCAGTGAAAAAAACAATCACAAATCCCCAGCATTGTGGAATTGATATTCTAGTGAGGGACACAGACAAATCAGATAAACACACAAAATACATTGTATGTGAGACGGAGATTTGTCAAACGCCAATTTGACAGAGGATGAAGGCAAAACCACACCCACATGGACCCAAGATACAGAGCAGGAAATGGAGCCACATCGGGTGGGGGCGACCCCCACCCAATCACCATGTTCCTGGGGGCAGGCAGGGAACCACCTGCTGTGGGCTGCAGGATGCCTTTGTTCATGTATGTGAACCCAGGCTGGACCACCGGGTCCCCCCACCACCACCACCATATATCCTAAGTCCTCATTGCTGACTCCAGGCAGCCTGCCCCTTGGCATACTAATGGAAGTCTCACCAAGGGACTGGGGGCGGGGATGCCAATAGGGTCCTTAAGGCTATGGAGGGACTTCCCCATAGAGATGTGGAGGTGTGGGAAATCCCAGTAGCCAGAGCCCAGGCTGGGGCGCAGAGAGAGGCAGAGAGAGCACAGGGTGGTACCTAGAATCCATTCAGTCTCTCGCCATCCTCCGGAGCTAGCGCAGAGAGATGAAGGGGGTTGCCTGCGGGCTTGTTAAGTAGCAGAACTGATACCCAAGGGCAGGTCTTCCAGGCAGCATCGGAGAACGTGAGTTAAGAGCCTGGACCTAAAGCTTCATCTTGAGGTGAGCATTTGGCTAGCATTTAAGATGCCCGTTAGGACAGCCACGTGCCGTACTGGAGCACCCGGCTTCCATTCTGACTCGGCAGCCTGACTCCAGCTTCCTGCCCATGTGGATCCTGGGGGGCAGCGGTGACGGCTGTAGTGATTGGGCTCCTGTCACCCATGTGGGGGCCCTGGTTTGAGTTCCTTGCTCCCGGCTTCAGCTCGGCCCAGTCCCTTGCAGGCATTTGGGTAGTGAACACAGATAAACACAAGGCATCATTCAATCACCCAGGGTCTATTTCTTTCGTTCTGGGTCTCCCTTTGACTCTCGGTCACTGTCTCATACACCTCTGTGTCGTGCACTCTCTCTCTCTCTGTGCCACCGTGGGCCCCCAAGTGTTTTCTCTGTTGTTTCTCTGTGTGTGTATATGTGTGTGTACGTGCGAGTGTGTTTCTCTCCGAGCACCTCTGCTGTGATTGTGGCCCTGTGTCCTGATGTTTCTTTGCCTCCGTCTTTCCCTGGGCCTCACTGTCTCTTTCCCCTCTTCCCTCTGCCCCTCCATCTGTCTCTCTCGTGGTCTCTGTCTCCCGATCCCTGCGTGTCTCCACGCCTGACTGCCTCTGTCTCCGGCTTCCACATCCCCTCAGAACCAGAAGTGGCCCAGCGGACTCTCAGAGTTCATTACAGGGAGAACACGGCACAGTCCTTCTTTGCTCATGCAAGGAGCTCGATCGACAGCTGGAGCAGACAATGAGAAATTCAGAATTAATTGGGTGCTGATTATTTGCCAGTGGGGGAAAAAAACGGTGAGATAGATATGAAACAAAAGACAGCCTAGCAACAGTGAAAACCGCAGCACGTAGCAACAAAAGCACTCCTAATGAAGCATGACGGTGCCAGCACGGGGCCCGCAGCCGGCCGCCACGCACGGTGAGGAAGGAAAACAAATGTTAGTGCTGCCCAGGCACCAACAGAGGCCATTCCGGGGTGCTCTGGGCCTCCACCAGCCCAGCCACGGCCTCCCAGAGTCTCCGTGTTTTAGATCCTGGAGATTCTGATCCCGTGCCCCACACGTGGAACCTGCCCCTGCTCCATTACTCCATAAGAACATCTCATGGGCCGGCGCCGCAGCTCACTAGGCTAATCCTCCACCTTGTGGCGCCGGCACACCGGGTTCTAGTCCCGGTCGGGGCGCCGGATTCTGTCCCACTTGCCCCTCTTCCAGGCCAGCTCTCTGCTGTAGCCCGGGAGTGCAGTGGAGGATGGCCCAAGTCCTTGGGCCCTGCACCCCGCGGCGGCCATTGGAGGGTGAACCAACGGCAAAGGAAGACCTTTCTCTCTGTCTCTCTCTCTCACTGTCCACTCTGTCTGTCAAAATAAATAAATAAATAAATAAATAAATAAATAAATAAATAAATATAAAAATAAAGAACATCTCATGAGCACCTGCCTGGGCACCAGGAAGGTGATCGTGACCCAGGCTTGGAGGGGGAGCAAACAGAGGAACAACCACAATGTGTTACAAGAGCTGCTGTATCAGCCACCAAAGAGCCCAGGCACCTGGACCTGGACCTGCATTTGCACATACGGTGTGGGGGTGACAAAGAAGGGGGAGCCTTGGAAAGATGCTCAGGTGAGGAAGGAAGGGCGGGGGCCAAGCCTCTGCCTGCAGTGCCGGCATCGCAGATGGGTGCCAGTTCGAGTACCAGCTGCTCCACTTCTGATCCAGCTCCCCGCTAATGCACGTGGGAAGGCAGTGGAAAATGGCCCAAGTGCTTGGGCCCCTGTACCCACATGGGATATGTAGGATAAGCTCCTGGCTCTAGCCCCAGCCATTGTGGCCATTTGGGGAGTGAACCAGCAGAGAGAAGATTCTCTCTCTCTCTCTCTCTCTCTCTCTCTCCTTTGCTCTCTGTATCTCTGCCTTTCAAATAAACAAATAAATCTTTTTTTTTTTAAAGACAGAAGGACAAGCAAAACATACAGGAGGAACAGCAAGTGTCAAGGCACAGAGAGGCATAAAGGACCCGGGGGTCCAGGGACGTCAGGAAACCAGAGGTAAAATAAGAGTCACCGTCGGGGCCGGCGCTGTGGCGTAGCAGGTAAAGCCACCACCAGCAGTGCTGGCATCCCATATCAGCTCCAGTTCGAGTCCCAGCTGCTCCACTTCTGATCTAGCTCCCTGATATGGCCTGGGAAAGAGATGGAAGATGACCCAAGTGGTTGGGCCCCTGCACCCATGTGGGAGACCTGGAAGAAGCTCCTGGCTCCTGGCTTCAGATCAGCACAGCTTCAGCCATTGTGGCCATTTGGGGAGTAAACTAGTGGATGGAAGACCTCTCTCTCTCTCTCTCTCTCTTTCTCTCTCTCTCTTTCTCTGTCTCTCTGTAACTTTGCCTTTCAAATAAATAAATAAATCTTTAAAAAAAAATCATCGTACATCCCAGCCGTCCCACTCCCCAGCATATGCCCAAGAGAATTGAAAACCGGAACTCAAACAACTGCTTGCATGTGAGTCCCTTCCCAGCACAGCTCATAGTAGCCAACAGACAGAAAGAACCCAGGTCCCCACCCGTGGATGAATGGATAAGGAGAATGTGGCAGGCCTGTATGCTGCAATCCCATTGGCCCAGAAGAAGGGAGGAAGTGCTGATGCGTGCCGCCGTGTGAATGAACCTTAGAACATCATGCTGAGTCAGAGAAGCCAGACGAAGCCAGCACCGCGGCTCAACAGGCTAATCCTCCGCCTTGCGGCGCCGGCACACCAGGTTCTAGTCCCGGACGGGGCGCCGGATTCTGTCCCGGTTGCCCCTCTTCCAGGCCAGCTCTCTGCTGTGGCCCGGGAGTGCAGTGGAGGATGGCCCAAGTGCTTGGGCCCTGCACCCCATGGGAGACCAGGATAAGTACCTGGCTCCTGGCTTTGGATCAGCGCGGTGCGCCGGCCACAGCGCACCGGCCGCGGCAGCCATTGGAGGGTGAACCAACAGCAAAAGGAAGACCTTTCTCTCTGTCCCTCTCTCTCACTATCCACTCTGCCTGTCAAAAAAAAAAAAAAAAAAAAAAAAAAAGAAGCAGGACGAAAGAGGTCCTGGGCGGTGTGGCTCCACTCCTGTGAGCTGTGCAGGACGGACGAGTCTACAGACACAGCAAACACCCTGGTGCTCAGCAGGGCTTGAGGGCAAGAGGAGCGGGAAGGGACGACTAACGGGCAGGGGATTTCCTTTTGGAGTGATGAGAACGGAACCAGAGGCAGTGGTGGTTGCACCACACTGCAGAAGGATTAAATGCCACCGAGATATGCACTGTAAAATGGTTAAGTTCATGGCATGCAATTTTCACTGCAATAAAAAAAAATAATGAGACGAGGCACAAATAGAAGAAAAGGAAACACAGCAGAGGTTTAGGATAAGGTGGGAGATGCAGCAAGGCCACTGCTGAAGGCCCTCAAGGCCACTGCCTTCACTTCGTCAGGGTGAGGGGCTCTTACATCCTTCAACCAAAAGAGTGACGTCATCTCCGGGTCGTCTCCTAGACTGGAAACAAGCTGGACAGGGCGGGGCTCGGTGGAGGCAGCAGGACCCGCTGAAGCTGATACACTTTGGGCAGTTCCAGGGGCCAATGAGGAGTCGGGGGGGCAACAGGCACATATGGGGGATGGGTGCCAACTGTTGCACAGGAATGTGGGCTGGGCCCACAAAAGACCTCCAAAGGCCTCGAGAAGGCACGGACCCTGCTTCCAGAGGTGCTGCGAGGCACTGGTGGGGGTGGCCCTTGGCCAGGCATGGTCCAGCTTCTCCTGTCCACCACAAGAAGGAGTTCAAGGAGAAGATGTCGATCAAAGTAAGCAGGAAAGCATGACTTATTTGAAGCAAAGGAAAAGCGCACACTCGAGAAATAAGTGCAGGCGATCTCAAAAGAGAAACACTCCTTCCCCACCAACGAGGTTTGGGCCACCCTTTTATACTAAGAGGCATAGGGGGTGGGTCTTTGAATATTCAAAAGGGGCAGAGTTTGGGGCGGGGCTTGAGTACTACCCATTTCTGTGCCCTTTTTCAGAAGTCTCAGAAGTGTCAGGGCATCAGGTGCATGCTGGGAGTAGGAGTTCTGGCCATGGTCATTTTTCTATAATGACCCAAAGGCCATCGCAGGAACACAGCCTGTAGCCATGTTGGATATTTCCAGCTGCTGCTGGTTCCAAGCTTGCCACCTTGCAGAAGGTGTGCTTCCTGCCTCATGGAAGCAGGGTGGGGGGCTTGGCGGAGCATGGAAGGTGGGTTTGGCCAGTGCATGGAAAGGGACATTCAGGTGGTGTAGATCAGGGTGTCACACAGGCCAGGCCAGGCCAGGCTGTCTTGCAGGGGCCAGGTGCAGCCGCCATGCCAGCCAGCCAGTGCTTCTGCGAGGGCCAACTGGAGCTATCTCATTGCAGGTCAGCCACAGCTGTCATACCACGGGCCACACTGGCACATGGGCCAGCCAGGCCTGTCATGCTGTGGATCCTGCCGCCAAGGCAGGGTGGTGCCATGACACCTCAGCTCCTCTCTGCTGGCTGCCCACCTGCCCGCACCACCCCCTGGTGCCAGGCTCCTGGGGAAGGGAGGCTCGGGACCTGAGCCTGAGTCCCTTCCCTAGCTGGCCAGGCCGCCCCGAGCAGAGCAGGGATGAAGAGCAGCCAGGGTTCCCACCCCATCATTAGCAGCTCACTCCAGGAGGAGTGACCATCTCAGACACTTCCGCCCCCTCTGGGGACGGCTTCCAGATCTATGCTATAAAGATCAGCTTTAATTGCATCCATCTCGGTGAGCGGCACTGAAATGTATCTCCATCCTGGCTGGCTCCCTTCCTCCACTCCTTTCCTATTGACTTTCAGAAACTCTGCCAGCCTCATTGGGGCTTTGATTATTTTTTCATAAAAAGCAAAGCACATTTTCAGAAGCAAGGAGCCTGGTCCTCTCTAGAGTGGCATGGAAGCTGCAGGGAGGCCCTAAGCCGGCTCATCTGACATCTTAGGATGACACCAAGACCCACTTCCCCCGAGGCGGCCCTAATCTGTGCATGCTCAGGCTTCGACTAGGGCAGGCTCTACCAGCAGAGCCCAACATAGGGCAGGCCTAATTTGAGGATGGCAGGGACAAGACACCAGCCAGAGCTGCCGCCACACAGCAGGCAGCTGAAGAGAGACATCAGGCAAAGGTGCAGGCAGGTGGGATGGGGGCTGGCACAGGCTGGCTGTGGACCAGGGTTTCCTCAGCAAAGCCAACAGAGCAGGACAGAGAGGTAGTCCTGGGGCTGCAAGCTGAGCTTATCATTGCCAAAATGAATACTCTCCATCCCTTCCCCCACCAACGTATGCATCATCCACCCATCAGTCCTTCCACCTGCCACCCCTTCAGTTCAGGTGTTCATGCGGTTGTCCCCACCCCTGCTTTGTCCAACTACTGTTTACCAGGAGCCACAGACACTTAACTCCACAGAAGACAACGCAGGATGGTCAAAGCACAAATAGACTAGGACCACGTGACAGGGGGCTTCCTGGCACCCAGAGAGCTAGAACATGGAAAAAATCTGAGATGAAACACAAGAGACTCAGAGTCTTAGAGAAGACAGAGTCAGATTTCACACTCCTGAGATGGACCCACAGCCATGGGGAACATAACACGGAAGAAGACCCCAGTGGGAGACCTCACCCAAGGTCACAGCTGGACCAGCAAAGAGTGCCCCGACCTTGCATCCCAGCACAGAGTGTGAAAGCTTTCAAGATCCTCCTCGCTGGGCCCAGGGTTGGGCCTGAAGCCTTCAGAGTTGCTAAAACCATGGGTAGGGGAAGGCTGGAGCCCCCATTGAGAGATTATGAGACTTCAGGACAGGAGAGAGGCAGGCGCTGAAGCTAACAGGCCCAAGTCCCTGGGTACCCTCCACCCTAACTGTGGGCAGCACTGCAGCCTCGTCCTCTGGCTGCTTGATGGTGCTAGTGAGGGAGCCCCTCCAAGCTCAGAAGCTACTCAGATGCTCCACTTGTAAGGGTCCTCCTTACTAACATTAGAGAACCAGTGTCTTGCATGCCCAGCGCAAGAAGTCTTGACCTCCGTGTACTTAGGAATCAACACATCAGAACTCCAGCAAGTAGGCCCTTGCTGATTTAAATCTGCGGCTGACCTCATTATCCAAAGGGACATGGCCTTCTGGAAGTGACGCAAAGCTCAGAAGAAGAGCAGCAGTTCTCCCACGTCCCCATGTGTGTTCCAAGTTACATCCAGAGGACATAGAAACTTGACAGAGTATTTTGCAAGGAAACATAGCAACAAATGGCACAGCATCCTGGTGGTGGGACATCTGTCATCCAGGACGTGATCTCAGAAGCACTGGACCACCAGGCAATAAGTTCATTGCAACACTAATCATTGTTCTTCTGGTTTCTGGAACGAACACACAACTCACGGAGGGAAGCAGAGTCTATAGGAAACGGGAGCTTGTGTTGGTCATGTCACTTGTCCTGAGCCATTTAGTTTGTTAGTGACCCAACCGGATTGAGAACCAGATCACCTGACTCCAACCCCGCCACCTCCTAGGGACAGATGTGAGAGAGAAGCCACATAGGACTCCAGCGACTAGAAAGGAGTACAAGAGAGTGGGGCTGGGTGGGACGCGTAGCAAAGCTACCTGAGAGGCCAGATGACCCTGCTCTGCCACAAAGCCTTCAGGACTTGTCCAGATGGGCTGCAGCTTGAGCCCACACCTCAGGCTTGAACCAGTCAGCAGCCTCCATGTACAAGGCTCCCTGAGTGACATGTTCAATACACTAGTCTAGAAATCTATTGATTAGAAATGGATCGATATTTCTTCCTCAGTTCCCTGTATCAATTCTATAGTTCTACTTTCTTGAGTCTATCTGAAGCCCTTTCTCTGTCTCCCTGTTTTCTCAAGACTAGGTAGTTGGTGGGTGCTATGGCGTCAACGTTTGTGTCCCTCCAAACGTCACATTGGAACATAATCCCTATCGACATGGTGTTAACAGGTGGGGCCGTTGGTAAAGTGATTAAGTTATGAGGGCTCTGACCAATGCCCTGGATAAAGAGGCTTTGGGCCCAACCCTTCCCCCTCCCTCCCCGACACATAAGGACACATAGAGGAAGAGTCCTCACAAGACACCAAACCTGTTGGTTCCTGGGTCTTTGACACACACACACACACACACACACACACACACCAGCCTCCAGTACCAGGAGAAGTAAATTTCTACTGGGTATAAATGACCCAGCGTATGGCATTCTGTTACACATATTTCTTATAGTACTAGTGATTGGAAATGTAAGAGCAAGGTGATAACAGGCTTGGCTCCCCCTGAGGCCTCTGTCCCTGGCTACCACACAGGCACATCCTGCTGCGTCCTCACCTGGTGTTTCCTCTGTTCACATGCACCCCTTCTTACAGGAACCTAGGTCTGTGTGAATCGGGGCTATCACAGTTATGATATCCTTTGCTGTTAATTACCTTCTTAAAGGTGCTACCTCCAAATAGAGTTCCAGCAGTAGGCAGCACTTGATGATATAAATTTTAGGGAGACACGTTTCTGTCCACAGTAGTTAGAAAGGGTCCAGTGGTCTGCTCCATAGGCAACCAGACCAAGCCAGTTGGCAACCAATAGCCATCTATGAGTACCACCCACCACAGCCTTGATCTGGCCCAGCTCAGCACCTGCGTAGAAAACAGCCCTTCCCTCTCCATGAGGCAGACTGAGTCTCCTTGAACCCGCCTGGTCACCTGCCTGTGCCTGAGCATGCACAGCCACAGGGACTGAGCCCCAAGACTGCCCCCAGCTAGGCTCCACAGAGGGGTACAGGATTCAGATCCTTGCCAAGCACCTGGTGGGGCTCAGGCCTCCGCCATCCTGGAATGGTAGAGATGGCACCCTATGAGCTACCCCGCAACTGCATACAATCGCTCCCACAGTGGGCTCAGATGCAGCCCTGGGCTTGCTCAGAGCCAAGAGGAAACAAGACAGAGAGCTCCCAGACCCCTTGCACCTCCTCTCCTGTTTGAACAAAGCTGTAGGACCCAGACAAGCCATCAGTTTCCTCCCCACCAGCCAGAGGGCTGGCCACTGTCACCCACGCTGCTGATGGCCCGAGAGGAACGGCCCTCCCCTTCCCACAGAGGAAGGGGTGCTGCCGTTCGGGAAATCTCGGCGAAGCTGCAAGAAAAGGTCGCAGTGGAATAAATTATGGAGATTAAAAGAATGCCCAGATCTGTGGAGGTCGAACCTGTGCCGCAGCCTCTCGGCTTTCTCTTTAATCATTGGTCTCTGATTCTGGGACATAAAATTACAAGCTCATTGATAATGATCAGTGATTTACTGGAGAAGGTTCAGCCCTAATTAAGAGCAGGAGAAGCTGACACTGCTTTTCAAATTCCCACCCAAGTCCAGCCAGGAAATTACCTGCTTCTGCAGAGCAAATAACACCGGGCGGGGGCTCGTGGGGGGCCCAGGTGACCTGGTGAACATGCACTCGGCGGAATTAATATGCAGAGAGTTGCTTCGAGTGTTGGCAACTTACTAGAAACTGGGCATGGACGGGCGCTGAGGAGAGCAGCCAAGCAGGTGCATGAACACAGAGCTGCACTGTCTGCTCTTACAGGAAGGCAGAGGATCTGCAGACAAAAGCCGTGGACAGTGCCCCCCGCCGCGGACTGAGGGTCAGTGAGCAGCCGCGGGGTCGGTCTTCACTGAGAGTCATGTATCAGAGCTGCGCCGGCGGTCAGCACGAGGGGGGGTCGCCGCCCAAAACCAGGCTCTGAGTTGTCTTGTGCCGGGTCTGAGTCAGGCTCAGTCTATTTCTCCTCCTCCCCCCGCTCTCTGCCCCCCTTCTCCTGATCCACTGCAGAGCCTCTCCTGGGTGTTCCCCATCTCTTGCTGGGGCGCCTTCCCCTGATAGCATAAGTCAGAGGATTCTGAGGCAGCCTCCCAGCCTCTGACTGTGTAGCGGGATCCCTTAAGGCACTTGGTGGCCAAGGCGCTGACTGCCTCTGGTGTCCCCCGGGGCCTGCTTGGAGTGTCATCACCAGGTGATGACAAGGGTTGCAGGTTGTGGGGCCCCCACTGGGGGACGTCCCCGGCCCCGGACACAGACTCCCAACAGGGCCCTTGGGTGCCAGGACCCCTTGTCGAGGCACAGACACTTGGCTGTGTGAGTGGTTCTGCGCGGCTTTCTCATTTAGTCACTTCTCAGTCATTCTCATAGACTCCTCCAACAGCACCGGAACCAAGAGCGTGGGGTATGGGCGAGAGGTGGGCACAGGAGCGGGGCAGAGAATTAGCAGCAGTGTGCGCATCAGAGCTGGCTTTGCAAAGGATGCCCCAGGAAGGCCGATCGCGCAACACCACGCTCAGAGGTGGCCAGATCACAAGAGAACTGCGAGAGACCAGCCCAAGTCAGAATTTGCATGCACAGCCTATGAAGACGGACACTGCCAGGAGGGCTCTCCTGCGCCCCCTTCCTGCAGCCTGGGCCCGCCCCCTACCCTTGCTGGAAAAGCCCTGCCGCCAGCTCCCCAGGAAGGCAGGTTCCTTAGGGAAGTTTCCCTTCCCGTTGTCTCCCTCACTTGTCACGAGGGAAAAGAGCTTTCCTTGGCTGGAACCCTCTCCGGAGGCCGACTGTGTGGCCACACCCCGAGCGGATGGAGCCCTCGTGTCTGCTGGCACCCGCCACCTGTTCTGCGCCGGCCTTCTCAGAACAGCTCCCGGGATTCTGTTCAGGAAGGAGACCCTGGTGTCTCAAACCAGAGAAGAAGCTATGCACGGAGCCGATGCTTTGCTCATCACCGTCAACCCGTCTCCTGCTGGGTCTGCCTCTGGGTGGCCGGCGTGGGAGTGAGCAGGGTGCTACATGCATCTTGCTCTCCCCGTGGGATGGCCGACTCCAGCTGACCTGGTGTGCCTAAAAGCGAGGACTTCCCTGGAACTTTCGGGGCCAACTCTAGAGAGTCATCCCCGGCAAATGAGGGTAGTAAGCCACCCTGGGTTCCCTGGGACCTGGCTCATCTTGTCCCTGGAGCCAGGGCTAGCCCAAGCCCCGCCCCTCTACTCCCCAACCCTAAGGGGTACACCAGGAAATGAAGAGAGCAGCCAAGCAAAATGTCCAAACACAGGGAGGAAAAGGTTACAGGGGCAAGAATCATAACTGAGCTGGCTGAGGGTTTGTAAACTTCCCGCTGAGGTTGGAGGCAAGTCTTATATCCATCTGGTCCCAGGTCTGTCTTAGGGTTCTTTCCAGCCTGGTTTTCATTTGAAAATTTTATTGATCTTAGCAGTACAGCTCATCAATCATTCTGATAGCTTGGGCCTCCGGTCAGAAAACTGATATGCTCTCCCTAATAAAAAGTGGTAAACAACAACAATGTTACAAGTTTAACAGCAGTGAGAATGTATTGAAAAATGTACTATGTGCCAGGCCCATGGTAAGCACTCTGCCTACAGCGTTGCCTTTAACCCTCGCACGCCAGTGAGGAAAGTACCATTACTACCTCCACTTTACAGATGAGAAAACTGAGGCCAGGACAGGTTAAGGGAAACCGGGAGCTAAAGGGATTTTGTCAAGAGCATCACGCAGCAGTGAGATCCCGGGCAGCCAGGAACATTCATTTCTTGAGTGCTGAGCGTGTGCCAGGCCCTGTGCTGGGCGCTGGGGGTGCAGTGAACACAGCACACAGGCGTGATCCCTGCCCTGGTGGGGTTTGCAGTGCACACGAGCAGGTGGGCCGGGTGCCAGGCACCTCCCTGTAAAGGACCCCATCACATTCTCTCACAACCTTCTATGAAACAGGAGCGACTCAGAGCTCCACTTCACAGGTGTACAAGTTGAGGCTCCATAAGGAGGAGCTAGCCAGACAAATGTCCCTCCTGGTAAATGACAGAGCCGGAATCTGAACCGAGCTCTGTGACTAACCCCAGGGCTCTCCCTGCCCCTGCAAGAGCAGCGGAGGCCATGCTTATTCCCCAGGGGACATTTTTGCTTGTTGCCGCCAGTGGGGAGTGCTTCTGCCACCCAGTGGGTGGAGGCCAGGCGTGCCAACAGGTGTCCCACAGCATACACAACAGCCCCCTCCAACCCAGAACCACCAGGATTAAGAGGTCAACGGGGCGGAGGCTGACAAACCCTGGCCTGGAAGGTGTGCCACAAACAGCAGTAAGTGGGGGGGGGTCTAGCATCCCCAACCGTCCTCTTTATCTGGTGCGCTGGATCCAGGCCACCAGATACGGTCCAGGTCCCAGGTGTGGGTAGGCCTGCCAGCCAGCGTAAGCCCAAGCCCAGAGAAGGCGGGGATGGAGCAAATGCCCAGATGCCTGCTGGGGGGAGACGGCTCCCAGGGCAGCTGCCCCGCCTCACGTCCTCTCTGTAAGATGTTTGTCCTCAGCTGCGTAACCGGCAGCTCCTCCAAGGATGCAAAACACAAACAGTTCTTGGAGCCGCTTGTGCTCCCCGGACAGCACTGAACTAATATTTGCTTTAGCAAATGGCTGAGCTGTTCATCTTCTCTTGCAACGGGGATTTGTTTTCCTCTGAAAAAAAAATAATAATGACTGGGCTTCTACAGCTGGGAAGCTGACATCTGGAGGGCCAGAGCATCCTCTGAAGCCTGAACTCCCAGGAGGACAGCGTGCCCCGGGGATGAGGCCGCAAGAGCAGAGGGGAGCGCAGGGGAGGCTGGCTGCATCCCAGAGCGGGTAGGCCTCACACGCATCGTCCCATCCATATGAGACTGAACTTTTTTTTTCTTTGTCTTTCGGGGAAGAAAGCCTGAACCCAGAGAGGTTGGGTGACTTATCTAAGGCCACCCAGGTTGCGAGGGGCGTTGGTGGGATTTGAACACCTGATTCCAGAGCCCCAGCCCTAACAGGTGCAGGCCAATGGGGCACCAGCAGCAGAGCACAGCAGGTGCCTCACGCAGCTGTTGGATAGGACAGGGAAGCCGGGGGGGCAGAAGACTCTGCACATCCTGACCCTGCCAGGAATTTCTATGCTGCAAGTCGAGGAGCCCAACTCAAACTGGCCTACACGATTTAAGGAGGTATCAGCCCATGAGTGTGGAACTTCTGGGAGTATGGCACACTTCAGGATCTACCTGTTTCTCCCTCTGCCTTTTTTGATATCAGATTTCCTCGAAGTGGCAAAGTGGTTGCAGCGGTTCCAGGTATCCCTTCTTTATCCTATAATCTGGAGAAAGGATAGCGTTAGTAGACAGATAGATGATATGTGGGGAGCAATTCGGACTATACTGTTACTGGAATTAAGACTTATTCTATGCATCTGCTCTCCCACAATATGGCGCTGGGAGAGAAGAAAGAGGCTTCTACACAGCTGCCTCCAGTTCAGCCAATAAACTGTAGGACTTGCTCCTGATTGGAGAGCAGCGTACTCGGCGTGTGGGCAGCCGAGTTGGGATTGGCAGAGGAGGACTATAAAGGAGGAGAGAGACGGCATGCACCAGGAACATCTAAGGGGAACATCTAAGGGGAACACCTGTGCAGCCCCCGAGAGAGCCGGCCGGCGGTGTGCCGCTCCCCTGCAGAAGTGGGGAATGTGGCCAGGGGGAACTGCCCTTCCACGGAGGTGGAAGGGACAGTAGCCAACCCGGGAAGAACCAGCAGCAAACCCGGGGAGGGCCGAGCAGACGAAAGAACAGCGCAGGGTCCTGTGTCGTTCCTCCACGAAGACGGGGAGCGACATAATGGTGCCGTGACTCGGATAGGAAGCCTAGGCAGGGTTTAGTGTCGTTCCTCCATGAAGAGGGGGAGCGACATAATGGTGCCGTGACTCGGATAGGAAACTTAGGACGGATAGGAAACCTAGGAGGGAAGAAACGGGAAGAAGCAGGAAAATACCGGAGAGAGAGACTAGCGAAGAGCCTAGGGGAAAGCCGGACGAGAAAGGTGCCGGAAGAAGCTATTGAAAGCCTAGGCATAGACTCGGATATGGACTGTGGGAAAGAAGTTAGGATTGAAAGCGAAAGTGAAAGCTTTCATAGACTCGGATGCGGACTATGGCGGGGAAGCTAGGAGATTGAAAGCGAAAGTGAAACCTGGAGGAGGCTTGGACTCGGATACGGACTGTGGGGAGTAGCCAGGAGAAATGAGAGGAATATTGTTGGAAGAAAACTTAAGGAAACATACCGGGTAGAGAAAAATGTTAGGGAGGATGAAGCCGCGAGTGCAGGCCGAGGCGGAGATATAAGCCACCTTGGAATTCTTCAAGTCACCCCGGGGAGCAAGAGGCGAAGATCTGGAACCAGAGGCAGAGACGTGGGCCGCCAGGTTGAAATTCGCCAGGTTAGTCCGGGGAACTTGGACTGAATGCCGGTGGTGGCGGAAACATTCGCGGAAGCCGCTGCGTGCAGAGAGAGCACGGGGCGTGAATAGATGGGGAACGCGGGGCTGGCGCGAGGCCGTGGTGCGGGCGCGAAGTGCGTGGAGACCGCGGAGCGTGCGCGCAGAGCCGGGAACCCGCCGGCGGGGCGAGGCGCCGGGAAGCCGCGCAGAGCCAGGAACCCGCCGGCGGGGCTAGGCGCCGGGAAGCCGCGCAGAGCCGTGAAGCTGCCGCGGGGCGAGGTGCCGAGAAGCTGCTGCGGGGCGAGGTGCCGAGAAGCAGCCTCGGGGCGAGCGCCGCCGGGAAGCCGCAGGGATAAGAGAAACAGAAGTTTAGAAGTAGAATGAGAGAAATAGGAATGCTGGAAGATAGAAGTGGAGTGGGAGAAATAGGAATGCCCGGAGATAGAGAAATAGAGAAATAGAAAGGCCTCCCCACAACATGGCAATGAGAGAGCTTGGATTCGGTCTGCCTGATTAGGGAAGTGGTGAGCACCTGCGGGCGGCTAGCAGCTTATGCGCCGCAGGTCACCGAAGACAGGCACGTTATCAACACCAATAAGTCACCCCACAACATGGCAATGAGAGAGCTTGGATTCGGTCTGCCTGATTAGGGCGATAAGCACCAGCAGGCAGCTCGACCAGAGTATGAGCTGCAGGTCACCGAAGATAGGCACGAACCAACACTAATAAGTCTCCCCCACAATACGGCAATGAGAAGGCTTGGATTCGGTTTGCCTGATTGTTAGGGCTTGTAAGCCCCTGCAGGCAGAGCAGAGCATGCGCTGCAGGGCACCGAACACAGGCACGCATCAGCGCCTAAAAACCTCCTCACAACATGGCGAAGAGAGGACCCGGATTCGGTTTGCCTGATTGATAGAACTTGTAAGAACCTGTGGCAACTCTAGCAAGTAGAGAAGAGTGTGTGCCGCGGGACACCGAAGACAGGCGCGTATCAACGCCAAAAAATAAAAAGAAAGGGGGATCTGTGGGGAGCAATTTGGACTATACTGTTACTGGAATTAAGACTTATTCTATGCATCTGCTCTCCCACAATATGGCGCTGGGAGAGAAGAAAGAGGCTTCTACACAGCTGCCTCCAGTTCAGCCAATAAACTGTAGGACTTGCTCCTGATTGGAGAGCAGCGTACTCGGCGTGTGGGCAGCCGAGTTGGGATTGGCAGAGGAGGACTATAAAGGAGGAGAGAGACGGCATGCACCAGGAACATCTACGGGGAACATCTATGGGGAACATCTATCTGAAGGAACACCTGTGCAGCCCCCAGAGAGCCGGCCGGCGGTGTGCCACTCCCCTGCGGAAGTGGGGAATGTGGCCGGGGGAACTGCCCTTCCACGGAGGTGGAAGGGACAGTAGCCAACCCGGGAAGAACCAGCAGCAAACCCGGGGAGGGCCGAGCAGACGAAAGAACAGCGCAGGGTCCTGTGTCGTTCCTCCACAAAGAGGGGGAGCGACAATTATAGATACGATGGATGCATGGATGCATGGATGGATAGACTCCAAAGAGTCTAATGGGACAAATGAAGAAAATGAACCAGGCGTACAATGCAGATCGTAATCCTGTATCAGTGTTAACTACCCGATTATTGTGACTGTACCGTGCTTGCGACGATGTTAACATTAGGGAAATCTGGGTGAAGCAGACGGGAATATTCCGTGGTCATTCTGCAGATTTGTTCAACCTAGAACTGTTCCAAAACAGAAATTTTAAGATAAACTTCCCCCCATAAGATCCCAAGTGTTGAATATTCAAACACGAGCTGTTTGCAGTGCAGCAACGTAAGACTTCCACATCACTCTTTTTTTTTTTAAGTTAACAATAATTTTTTTTTTTTTTTGACAGGCAGAGTGGACAGTGAGAGAGAGAGGCAGAGAGAAAGGTCTTCCTTTGCCGTTGGTTCACCCTCCAATGGCCGCCGCGGCCGGCGCGCTGCGGCCTGCGCACCGCGCTGATCCGATGGCAGGAGCCAGGAGCCAGGTGCTTTTCCTGGTCTCCCATGGGGTGCAGGGCCCAAGCACCTGGGCCATCCTCCACTGCACTCCCGGGCCATAGCAGAGAGCTGGCCTGGAAGAGGGGCAACCGGGACAGAATCCGGCGCCCCGACCAGGACTAGAACCCGGTGTGCCGGCGCCGCTAGGCGGAGGATTAGCCTAGTGAGCCGCGGCGCCGGCCAACAATAAATTTTTATTTAAGGAAGTCCCCATGTTGCAGTTCCTTCCATTGTCCAAAGTCATCTAGTTAGCTCTTTTAAATCTTCAAGCCCTTTGGAACAAACTGATGCTTAATTCACAGTTGTCATATCAGCCCACAATTTCTAGTCTGTTAATCCTCACTTGAATTACATAATAATTTCAAAATTCCACCTAAAATCTTTAGAATATAATTTCTTAAAGCAATGTACTCTTGGGTTCTAGAAAGGAATAATTGCAGAAAATATGCTGTAGAAATATTTGTAGAAAATAATTGTAGAAAATATTGGCAAATGACCTAGAATATGAAATCTTATAAAAGTCAACATAAACACCCTTCACAACACAATTTTAGAATTGTTACAGGACTCATTGTCACCACTGCAATTCATTGGCTGTGATGGAAGCATAACCTGTGTCTCAATTTTAACAGTTTTTGGACACCGTGATCAACAGTGTCCATGTCACTCTTGGGATGTAAACCGGAAGTGCTGCGACAGCCAGCTCCCGGGCTGCGGGTCTTCCAGAGCCGTCACGTTTGGCCCGGCAGACAGGCGTGGGAGTGGGGGAGGGGGAGGGGGAGGGGGAGGGGGAGGGGGAGGGAGAGGGAGAGGGAGAGGGAGAGGGAGAGGGAGAGGGAGAGGGAGAGGGAGAGGGAGAGGGAGAGGGAGAGGGAGAGGATGGCCAGGGCCAGGAGGTTCCCGGGGTGGGAGGCATAGGATTTCCCAGTACATGTGGCAAGGACACCCAGCCCCCTTTTCTGACTAATGGCAGACAGACTGACCCTATAGAAATACAGAACCTGGATTGGGCGAGGGGAGGGGGGACATGCTGGAAGGGGGACACGCAGGTGAGGAGGAGCCGTACAAGGCGTCCCCGACACCGAATGCGGGCGACGGCCTGATTCCAATACAGTGGCCGCCCTGCCCAGAAGACGACACCAACTCAGCTCTTCTGGAAGCCCCGCCTCGAGCCGTGAAGTACAGCACAGAGAAGCAGGAAGCTGTCACGCGGTGTGGGTCTCAGAAGAGGCACCAGGGAAGCCATGGGAGCCGGGACTCAGCAGAGGGGAGTTCACAGGACGGGGGGGGAAGGAGGGGGAAGAAATCAGGGAAGACTGGAAGGAAGCATCTGTTCCAGGCCAAGGAGGAGACTCTGACAGACAGAAGGAAAGTGAGGGGCTTACTCGGGGCTCAAGAGAGAAAGAACACACGCCAACACGCAAACACACATCAACACGTAAACACACGCCAACACGCAAACACACATCAACACGTAAACACACACCAACACGCAAACACACACCAACACGCAAACACACACCAACACGCAAACACACATCAACACGTAAACACACACCAACACGCAAACACACACCAACACGCAAACACACATCAACACTTACACACCAACACATAAACACACATCAACACGTAAACACACACCAACACATAAACACACGCCAACATGTAAACACACACCAACACATAAAACACATGCCAACACATAAACACACCAACGCATAAACACACGCCAACGTGTAAAATGCTCCCCCGTTCCGTCCTCTCCCTCCTTCCCCCTCGGCATCTCTGGAGACTGGAACACAGAGAGCTGTGAGCTAGAGTCCAGCCCCAGGACCAGATCAGATCAGGAAGTGCCCACTGCCCTTCCCAGAGAAGCCAGCTGCAGTGTCCGTCCCAGAGGCAGCGCTGGCGGGGACACAGGAAGCCTGTCCTTGCCCCGCTGCTGACAGCTCAGGCGCAGGTCTCGGAGTGAGGGCTCCTCCAGGAGAGCGGGTCCCACCCTGGGGTGGGGGAGGGAGGCAGGGAAACACAGAAAAGGTGGCTGGCCCAGCTGGGGGGCCGGGGGGCCCTGTGGGACAAAGCCAGCATCCCAGGTCCTAAGGACGGGGCTCTGACCCCTCACCCTGGCCAGTGGCCCTGTGACAGCCAGTCCTCAGCTTCTCCCAGTGACCCTGGCCAAGCACTGAAGCCACGACTTCTCTCCCAGGGAGGAGGCCCATGAAGAACAGACAGGGACAGGGGCCAAGACAGAGCTGGGACGAAGGCGAGAGGAACGACCAGGGTGACATGGGGAAGGCCAGCCAGCAGGCAGACCAGCAGGGAGTTAGGGACCTTGACACATGGGGACAGGGCAGAGAAGGAGAGGGGGTGACCAGGGAGGGGAGGGGAAGGGGATTGGGGGAAGGGGAGGGAAGGGAGGGAGAAGGAGAAGAAGAAGAGGAAGGAGGGGAGGGGTGGGGGGAGGAGGGGAGGGGAGGGAAGTGAAGGGAAGAAGGGGAGGGAGGGGAGAGGAGGGGAAGGAAGGGGAGGGAAGGGAGAGGGAGGGAGGGGAGAGGGGAGAGGGAAGAGAAGAAGGGGAGAGGGAAGAGAAGGGGAGGGAGGGGACAGGTGGGGAGAGGAGGGGAGGGAAGGGAGAGAAGCAGATCCCAGGGCCAGGGAAGGGGAGGCTGCAGGGGGCAGCAAGGGGCGCCGTTGGGAGAGGAGGCAGGGAGAGAGCGGGCTGTTACTCATCCACAGACCCCTCACTCACGTCCCCAGACTTTCAGGGCCGGGCCCACCTCTGAGCCACCAAGAGAGTCCCCGGTGCCCACGCGGCAGCCGTGGTCACAGCCCTGCTCTCCCAGAGCCGGCAGGTGTGACGGCCGCCTCCACTTCCTCGCTTCCTGCTCCAACCAGCACTGTTCTGTCTGGCACTTATTATTTTTAAATGAAAAAAAAGGATCAAAATTAATTTTCAGAATTTCACAGTCCCTCTTGGGAACACCAGTGGAATCCTCCGGGAGCCGCACGCGGAAGTGGGAACCCTTCTGAGGCAGACAGGTGCCATCTGCCAGCTCCGGAGCTGCCGCCCTGCCAACAGTGGGGGAAGGGGAGCCGCCGTGGGGGCAGAGGAAGCAGCTGCCCTGGCTCAGAGCTCGGCCATGGCCAGGGTCATAGGTCAGGCAGAGCCCCTCTCACAGGCCAAGTCACGGGGTCTCAAAGGTCCCTAAGGGAGTCTCGTCCTGGCTCAGCTTTCACCGCCTCCTCATCAGCCCCCAGGGCGGAGTTCCCAGCCCCGCAGGTGCCTGTGTCTGCCCCCGGGGCCAGGCTTGCACCACTCACCACTGCCTGCCACCCTGGACCTCCCCGGGGGCTCCTGCCTCTCCCTCAGCCACTGATCTCCCCGAAAGCCTGTAGCTTTAGAAAATCAGATTTGCCTCTGTGGAGAGACACCTACGAGCCTGTCACTCACAGAAGTTAGGAGCAGCCCCTGTCTCGGGCTGCCCGGGGTGCTGTGCCAAGGACGACAGCTGCAGACAAACCAGGTGCCAGGGCAGAGCGGCTCACAGCACGAGGACCGCCTCCTTCCGGCCGTCAGATCTGCTCAGCGATGGAACAGTAGCCGTGAACATGCATCTCGCGCCACGTCTGAGCACCTGGCAGCCACCAGCCCATCGGACCCTTGCACCAACCCCGGGAGGGACACGCTCTTCTATCGTCTCCTTAGAGTAGGAAATAAACTTTAAAAGATGCACAACTTTTGCCAGTAGCAAAATAAGCTGCACCACCACTCACACTGTGGGGTACAAAGAGGGTCCAACAGTCCCATGGGGTGACCACGAAGGTCATCCCATTTGGAGTATAAGTAGAGAGACGTTGTGGTCTCCCTCAGCTTGACCTCCCGTGAATCTGGGACTGCAGGTGACACAGGCAGTGGGGGTCTTGGGACAGACACACACCTTTGTCCAGTTCCAGTTTGGAAACAAGGCCCTCTGTGTACAATCTGAAGGCCTGCACTGACTTAGATAAAGCTGGGGTTGACCTGTGCAATACATGGGGAGACGGAGGCCCTGGGGGGAGCCAGAACGAAGGAGGAACTCAACAGAGCCTGGAACCCAAGATAGGTGAGCCCTTGGGAGAGTGGCCGGGAATGACCCCAGTGAATCTGCTGCCCCATGCTATCTCCTCCTCCACCATGCTGCTCCCAGGAGGGAGGGATCTCCCCGACTGCCCCAGGCCTCCGGAACCCATGCATCGGGCAGTCCTGACCCACTGACGTTCTAGGGAGTGAGGAAACAGCACAGGGCTGTGACCCAGAGATGCCGTTCAGGGGTGCCAGGTGCACCACGCGGGGAAGCCACAGGGTGACCACCAGCTCTGCAGACTCGGGGCTCAGAACCTGAGCGACTGGGACACAGACTGAGGCTCCCTCTGCCTGGGAGACGCACTTGTGCTGTCAGGATGGGAGGCCCCGCTGCAGCCCACTCGCCACCACCAGGCCAGAGACATGATACAGATGCCACAAAGATGAGTGTGTGGGAGGGGCCTGCATCCCACCCAGGAGGGCCCGGTTCCAGTCCCAGCTACTCCACCTCCTGAGGTGCACCCTGGGAGGCAGAAGAAGACAACTCAAGTACAAGCGCTTGGGCTCCCATCATCCATGTGGGAGACCTAGATTGGATTCCGGGCTCCTGGCTTTGGTCTGGCCCAGTTTCAGCTGTTGCAGGCACTTAGGGAGTGAATCAGCAGATGAAAAGTCTCTCTCTTATCGCTCTCTCTCATTAATCCCTTACTATGCTTACTTTATAATTTAAACATTGTCATGGTGTGCATTCATTGGAAAAAAAGCAGTCTATATAGGGGTCAGTCCTGCCTGCAGCTTCAGGCACCCGCAGGTCTTGGATCATAGGGTGAGGGTTAGGGTTAGGGTTAGGGTTAGGAGTTAGGGGCTAGGGGTTAGGGTTAGGGTTAGGGTTAGGGGTTATAGTTAGGGTTAGGGTTAGAGTTAGGGGTTAGAGTAGGGTTAGGGTTAGGATTAGGGTTAGGGTTAGGGTTAGGGTTAGAGTTAAGGTTAAGGTTAGAGTTAGGGGTTATAGTTAGGGTTAGGGTTAGGGGTTAGAGTTAGGGGTTAGTGTTAGGGTTAGGGTTAGGGTTAGAGTTAGGGTTAAGGTTAGAGTTAGGGGTTAGAGTTAGGGTTAGAGTTAGGGTTAGGGTTAGGGTTTAGAGTTAGGGTTATGGTTAGAGTTAGGGTTAGGGTTAGAGTTAGGGGTTAGAGTTAGGGTTAGGGTTAGGGTTAGAATTAGGGTTAAGGTTAGAGTTAGGGGTTAGAGTTAGGGTTAGGGTTAGTGTTAGGGTTAGGGGTTATAGTTAGGGTTAGGGTTAGGGGTTAGAGTTAGGGGTTAGTGTTAGGGTTAGGGTTAGGTTTAGAGTTAGGGTTAAGGTTAGAGTTAGGGGTTAGAGTTAGGGTTAGGGTTAGAGTTAGGGTTAGGGTTAGGGTTTAGAGTTAGGGTTATGGTTAGAGTTAGGGTTAGGGTTAGAGTTAGGGGTTAGAGTTAGGGTTAGGGTTAGAATTAGGGTTAAGGTTAGAGTTAGGGGTTAGAGTTAGGGTTAGGGTTAGAGTTAGGGTTAGGGTTAGGGTTTAGAGTTAGGGTTATGGTTAGAGTTAGGGTTAGGGTAGAGTTAGGGGTTAGAGTTAGGGTTAGGGTTAGAATTAGGGTTAAGGTTAGAGTTAGGGGTTAGAGTTAGGGTTAGGGTTAGTGTTAGGGTTAGAGTTAGGGGTTATAGTTAGGGTTAGGGTTAGAGTTAGAGTTAGGGGTTAGAGTTAGGGTTAGGGTTAGAGTTAGGGTTCGGGTTAGGGTTTAGAGTTAGGGTTAGGGTTAGGGTTAGGGTTAGAGTTAAGGGTTAGAGTTAGGGTTAGGGTTAGGGTTAGCCCATGACTGAAGAGGAAGCACAGGTATTGCACACAGGATCCTGGAGGAGATGATGCACAGTGGGGAGGGGGCTGTGGGGAGGTGGTCTCCACCTCCAGGCAGTGGATATGTGCACTTGGGGTGGAAAGGGCAGTGCCCAGATGGCTTGGTGGTCCCCTGAAAGTTGGGTGGCCACCTCATCCTGAAAACCAGCTCAGGACCCATCCAGGTCCCTGTTGTGCACACTCAGACTGGCCAACTCCCCACCCCGAGTGTGGAGTCCAGATTCACTGTGCCTAAGATGGGATTTGAATCCACCTTGGAACTTAAATCTTGAAGGACAAAGCCATCTTGGGAAGATTGAGGATTTGAGGACTTCCAGGAAGCCATGGCTTCTAGAACCTTCCTTCACTGCCCTTGGAAATGGCACACCCTAGGCCGAAAGCCCTTGAAATCGGCCAGAAAGGAGGTGTGGGTGGCCCAGGGCAGTGTGGGAGAACTGGAGAAAAGTACAATGGTTCAGCAGTCGTCCCCTGGACGCATCACACCCCTGGAAGTGCTCTCTAAATGAGTCCTACTCACTTGCAGAAAATCCCTGGCTTAACATTAGCACCTTCAAGTGGCCTCGAATGTGAAATTAAATCACAGAGGTGTGCAACCACGGCAGGGGAGATAACAGATTCATTTTCTCAATGTCCGTCTCTATCAGTTGCAAGCATAGGTCTATACTGGATAGGGTTTATGCAAGAGGAGAGACCGTGGAGGTCTGGCTACTGACAGTGGCTGTTGCCAGTGAGCAGCCAGTCTCAGAGCAAGGCCCTGGAGTCAGGCATCATGTCAGCACCCTCTGCCAGCAAGAGGAGAGGAAGTGAAGACTTCCCCAGACCTGGCTCCCTTGCCAGTTAGCACCCTTGTCCCTCAGTGGCCCCCGACTCACAGGCTGTTTATTGCTAAGAACTCTTGGCTACTGTGTGCTCCGAGCATGGTCTGCAGCCTGAATCGATCATATGTGTCAATGCACAGCTATGCTTCTAGTGGGTACGTAGGCTCAAGAAATACCAAAATCATAGTAATGTTTTCTAACATGATGTATTTGCTCAATCGGTAAGTACTGTGGAGGTGGGCATTTGGCCTGGTGGTTAAGACATAGGTTAAATGAGTGCCCTTCACAGCGGAAAGCATGGACGAGGCACTGTGGGGGGCCCCTAGAGGTCAGTCCTGGTACTGCAGGGACAGCAACATTTCAGAGTCCCTGAGTGATGGGGTCCATTTGACTCCCTGGATAACTGAGGTTGGACACATAACACACCTGAAAGATAAATCCAGAGGAAACCACTGGTGTTTTGGAGATGGTTTTTCTGCAGCACGACCTAACTGCCCCGGCTAATGCAGGGGTGAGGGGGAAAGGGACCATGAGAGTGATGTCTGCAGAGAGAAATGGGTACACACAGGCCCTCAGGTATCCGTCCATTTACCCAGCAGTTATTTAGGGGGCAGGTGCTCGGGGACTCCTCAGTGAATAAAGCAATCAGAAAGCTGTGGCGCTCTCCAGTGGGGAAGAGACAGATGATAAATAGAATTAATTGGACAGCTGGCATTTGTTAGTGAACAAACATAAAATAAGCAATCTTGAATGTGACTCTGGCTAACAGTTGTATGGTGAGGTCCCACAAGATAGGCAAAAGGGACCCAGCCAAAGTTGTGCCCTCTGGCCCAGCCTCGCCCAGAGAACCTGCCCACCTGTGTGAGCGGGGAGAGGAGGAGGGAGCCCCAGTGCACTTTGTTCCGGCCTCTGGGGTTCCAGCGGGAGCACCTGCGCCACACGGAGCATGAGTGGCACGCAGGGAGGGACGCTCCCTGTGCAGCGTTCCAGAGCAGGGACGAGTTCCCTGACCTTGAACCGAGCCATCTCTCCTTCCTTACTCGTTTCCTGTCCCTGGGTCTGGAACTCACGTCCTGGGACTTAAGCCCCAGGGAGGGTGTGACTCTCACTCCTGCCCTTTCCTGCAACCTCATGGCACAGGTGGTGTGTCCCCCATCCCGGGCTCCCTCTTCTCCCTTGGCTAACCATCTCCTGACTGGCCCCTGAGCTGGGGCACCCCTCCCTTCTCCCACTCACCCTTTAGAATGCCCTGCCGTGAGTGCCAAAAGCGGTAGGGGCCTGGCTGGCCAGGACAGCAGGCGGGGGAGCAGGAGGGGGTTCTGAGGGTGACATCTGAAGCCACATGTCTCCTGCAGCACCAGATAGACTGTCTCAGACCCCTGGCTGTGACAGGGACCAGGCACTTGAGTGGATAGAAATTAAGGACAGTTCATTAAAACACAATATTTAGGTCTAATAATTCTGTAGCAACAGCTTTGAATAATTGAAGATGCATTTAATTGTACCTCTCAGGCGTGAATGCTAAGAGTGAGACAGTAGCAATTTTTAAAGTTGAGTAAATATTGTTGAATAAATTTTCAACAGGAAGCGCCGGTGCTGTGGCATAGCAGGTAAAGCCACTACCTGCATTGCTGCCATCCCATGCAGGCACCAGTTCAAGTCCTGGCTGCCCCACTTCTGATCCAGCTCCCTGATGATGCAACTGGGAAAGCAATAGAAGATGACCCATGTGCTTGAGTCCCTGCAGCCATGTGGGAGACCCAGAAGAAGCTCCTGGCTCCTGGATCCAGATCGGCCCAGCTCCGGCCATTGCAGCCATTTGGGAAGTGAATCAGTGGATGGAAGGCCTTTCTGTCTGTCCTTCTCTTTCTGTCACTTTGCTTTTCAAACAGATAAATCTTTAAAACAACCCTTTTCAACAGGAAGCTACTTGCTAGCAGGCACACAGCTGAATTCTCTGTGTCCAGCCCTTGGCTTGTGCACACAGACATTTGGGGAAGGTGTCTACTGTACATTCTCCACTCACCAGTCCCAAACTCTGATCCCACTTCCCTCTCACGATGGATCCTAAAGACTCACAGACCCCATGGTATTTGCAGACAATTTCTTAACTCTCAGCTGCGTAGTAATGACATGAATTTCAAAGCAGAGGGTCTAGGACACGGTTTAAGTAAGGTTCACATTCCCCCCCATACACTAACACACAGCTCCAAAAAATAGCCACTCGACCCTTCTTCTTTTTCCAGAAACCTGGGTTCTAGATCATTCTAGATCCAATTCAACCTATAGGTCACTTCTTGTTGCACTACATAAATGGCGATTTACTGGAAACCTGCAAAATTCCAGGGCTGACCTAACGACACCAGGGAAAACAGAAAACAGACAGGTATGCTGGAACCTTAAACCGAGAAGAGGGTGAGGCTGTGTCAGCCTCCTAGGAGGTCACAGCGGAAGAGTCCAGGCCCACTTCTTGCAATTCCATGTCTTCCTCTTGGACTTTTTTTCCCCTACAAGTTCTAGGAGATGCTTGGAGAATCCTGATTTCTAAAACCCGTGGCCCTTGTGAATGGGAATCATGTTAATTATGGCAAAGGCATCATTAATAAATTTGTATCTATTGTTACCCGAATGTGGGATTGCAAGGCTCAGAAAATTCCCCCGAGAAAAACTAGCACGGACAAGGCCCAGGAAACATCTGGTGAGGAGCCCCCGCCTGGGCAGAGGCTGTATTCGTGATTGTATAACGACTGTGTGCAGGAACACATGTGGACCTGCCCCTCCAAGCCGCGGATTAGAAAGAACCAGCTGTGGGAGGATCCCTGCGGCCACTGTGTCCCCCCGACAGGGCACCAACGGGGGAGAAGCCCCTCCTGCTGTGAAGCTGCCCCCAGTGACCCGAAAACCCAGCTGTGGGTTGCCTTTTATCCTGGGAGCTACTCAAGATATTTGGTAGAGAAAGAAAAAAATCTCACCGTCAAAGGTGGAAAACAATGTGGGTACTGTGATTAGCAGCTGGGGCGCACCTGCAAAAACTGAACTTTGGGCCAGCGCTGTGGCAGATTGGGTAACGCTGCCACCTGTGATGCCAGCATCCCACATGGGTGCCAGTTTGAGTCCCAGCTGTTCCACCTCAAATCCAGCTCCCTGCTAATGCACCTGGGAAAGCAGTGGAAGATAGCTCAAGCACTTAGGCCCCTGCACCCATGTGGCAGGATGAAGCTCCTGGCTTTGGCATGGCCAGCCCCAGCCATTGCAGTCGTCTGGGGAGTGAACAGTGGATGGAAGAGCTTTCTCTTTCTTTCTCTCTCTCTTTCAAATAAATAATTTTTAAGATTTATTTTATTTATTTGAAAGGTAGAGTTAAAGAGAGAGGGAGAGACAGAGAGAGGGAGAAGTCTTCCATCTGCTGGCTTACTCCTCAAATGGCCACAGTGACCAGGGCTGGGCCAAGCCAAAGCCAGGAGCCGGGAGCCAGGAGCTTCTTCTGGGTTTCTTTCTTTTTTTTTTTTTTTTTTCCAGACAGTGGACAGTGAGAGAGAGAGAAAGGTCTTACTTTACTGTCGGTTCACCCTCCAATGGTCACCACGGCCAGTGCACCGCGCTGATCCGAAGGCAGGAGCCAGGTACTTCTCCTGGTCTCCCATGGGGTGCAGGACCCAAGCACTTGGGCCATCCTCCACTGCACTCCCTGGCCACAGCAGAGAGCTGGCCTGGAAGAGGGGCAACCGGGACAGAATCCGGCGCCCCAACCGGGACTAGAACCCGGGATGCCGGCGCCGCAGGCAGAGGATTAGCCTATTGAGCCGCGGTGCCGGCCCCTATGGGTTTCTCACATGGGTGCCTGGCTATCTCAGTCAGTAGAGCATGAGACTCTTAATCTCAGGGTCATGGGTTCTAGCCCCATGTTGGGCGCCAGATGTTGTAGTCGATTTCTTCTGAGAGGAGGAGCATGGTGGCGGCAAGAGGCGCGGCGTCACCACACAGAACCCAGGAGCCAGGTGAAAGCAGGCCTGAGGCGAACAGCCCACAGACTCATTTATTTCAGTTGCTACAGCAGCTTAAATAGCAAAGGCGGCCAATCCAGTCAAGGGGCGGTCTATGCCCTAACCAATCACACCCTGTTGCCAGGCAGTTTCTGTTGCCAGCGGCCATCTTGGCATGGCCTTCTCATTCCACCACACAGGGGCCCAAGCACTTGGGCCATCTTCCACTGCTTTCCCAGGTGCATCAGCAGGGAGCTGGATCAGAAGTGGAGCAGCCAGGACACAAACTGGCACCCATAGGGGATGTTGGTGCTGCAGGCAGGGGCTTTAACCTGCTGCCTGACAGTGCCAGCCCCATAAAAATTTTTTTTAAATGAACTTCAATCCGTGCCTTTTACCATGCACGAAAAAGAACTCAAAACAGAGCACTAAAGATAAACACACAACCTAGCACTACGAAACGTGCAGAGGAAATCAGCAGAAAATCCTGATGACTTTGGGTTAGGCAAAGATTTCTTGCATACTCCCCAAAAGCACAACCCACACAAGAAACATGGTTAAATCAGAAGGTACCAAAATGAAAAACATTCCTTGAAAGACACTGAAAAGAGAATAAAAGGCCAATCCAGACTGGAGGAAAATACTGGTGTCTAACAATGCCTGCTTATCAGGCATACAGAAGAACCCCCAGGCCTTGGTAGCAGGAAAAGGGACCTGAAAGACGTATTCTGTCTCCTGGTTTCCTAAGCATCTGTCGATTTTTGTTACTAGAGGATCACAACAAAGCTGGCTGGAGTTTTGCAGGCCCTACAGGGTGCACAGCACACTCTGCTGACCCCGGTGCGTTATAGAGGTTTTAATTTATTCCAGAGGCACACACACAGGCAGGCAGGCAGGCAGGCAGAGCGCCCACCCCCTGGTTCACTCCCCAAATGCCCTCCGTGTCCCCAGGCCAGGCCAGAGACTGAAGCTGGGAACTGAGCCCTCCATCCAGGTCTCCCACATGGGCAGCAGGAAGCCAACTGCTTGAGCCATCACCTGCCGCCTGCAGGGACTGCGCTGATGGGAACCCCGGGTCAGGAGCCAGAGCTGGCATCCGACCCAGGCACTGCGGTGCGGGACGAGGGCATCTCAACCCCTGGCTCTGCCGCGTGCCCTTAAATGCTTCCCTTTCACCTTCACTCCTGACGAAAGGCCTCTGGGTCCCAGAACATGGACTCCAGGTTCAGAACAGTGCTTGCTTCCTGGCTTTGCAGAAGCCGCTGCCCCGTGCCGCAGCCTCGCGGCTGGTGAGAGGGCAGGTGTCTGCCCGATTCCTTCTCCTCTGCAGACCACTGCCGACGGCTGCTCGCTCTCCCAAGGCCTTCAGAACGCTTCCTGATCCCGGCACGGGGGACTCTCACTGCTGCGTGTGAGGTCTTCCCACGTGGCACTCAGGGGACCCTGTCTGTCTCGGGGCTCATCCTCTTCCAGTCGAGATTTTTCTTTTACTTCTTTCCTTACTTGAATATGGTCCCCTCCCCATTCTCTCTTTTCACCCAGGAACAGCTCCAACTCCCTGTCCCAATATCCGCTGGCTTTTCTCCATAGAAATAGTTGTGCTGATTTTAACAGGACATACTGCCATGAAGAACACCTGCTTTGAAGGTGTTTTTTTTTTTAAGATTTTTTTATAATTATTTTAAAGGCACAGAGAGAGAGAGAGAGAGAGAGAGATGTTCCATCTGCTGGTTCACTCCCCAAATGGCTTCAATGATTAGGGCTGGGCCAGGCTGAAGCCAGGAGCTCCTTCCGGGTCTCCCACATGGATACAGGGGCCCAAGCACTTGACCCATCCTCCACCGTCTTTCCAGGCCATCAGCAGGGAGCTGGATCGGAAGTGGAGCAGCGGTTACTCAAACGGGCTCCCCTATGGGATGCCAGCATTGCAGGCATAGCTTTACCTGCTATGCCAGAACACCAGCCCCGCCTCCTTTGAAGTCAATGTGCCATTGTTTTAATCCCTACATGACGAGACCTGAACAAAGCTGTTTTGTGGAATTCTGAGAAGCCTGCTTTAAAGGATTAAAGGATTTGAGTTAAATGGGAATACCTGCCCTTTCTCTTTTTCCTGCCTTCAACTGTGATGTCATGGTTGGAGCCCCAACAGCCATCATGAACCAGGAGGTGAGCTTGAAGATGGAAATTACGTGCAGGGATGGTAAAGCAGAAGAAAGGGCTCGGGCTTCTCAGTGGTCTCTGTGGGGCGGTCACACCAGCACCGGGCTTCATCCCTGTGTACCCTGTCTCCAGATACCTGATCCCGTATCTTGCTAAGCCGCTGCTCTCTGTAGCCCACTGTTCCTCATCAGTCCTGCGACTCCTTCAGACCTACTGTCGTAGGAAGGTTAGAGATTCCAAGTTTGTCCCACATGTGTCCAGCTTCTGTCCCGCCCTTCCCTGCGCTTGGTGGTTCCGTGTTGTGTTCTGAGGTTCCGATGTCCTCAGTCCATGCTTCTAGACCCCGATTCCCACATCAGCTCTGACCAGTCTGCTCCTCAGCTGTCTTTTAAAATTCCCATCATTTTTTAATACCCAAGAGACCGAGCTGCTTCTCTTTGCATTGTGATAAAATACAGACAACATGCCGGCGCCGCGGCTCAATAGGCTAATCCTCCACCTTGCGGCGCCGGCACCCCGGGTTCTAGTCCCGGTCAGGGCACCGGATTCTGTCCCGGTTGCTCCTCTTCCAGGCCAGCTCTCTGCTGTGGCCAGGGAGTGCAGTGGAGGATGGCCCAAGTGCTTGGGCCCTGCACCCCATAGGAGACCAGGATAAGTACCTGGCTCCTGCCATCGGATCAGCCCGGTGCGCCGGCCGCAGCTCGCTGGCTGCAGCGGCCATTGGAGGGTGAACCAACAGCAAAAGGAAGACCTTTCTCTCTGTCTCTATCTCTCACTGTCCACTCTGCCTGTCAAAAAAAAAAAATACAGACGACATAAAATCTGCCAGTGGAGTCATGCGGAGGAGCGTGCAGCTCGGTGCCATGCATGACGCCAGTGCCCGGTGCTGCCCTCACCACCGCCACCGCCCCACCCCAAAACTGTGCCCTGTGAGACACTCACTCTGCCTTCCCCTTTGCCCAGCCCCTGGAAGCCACCTTTGACCTTCCACCTCTGAATCTGTCTCCTCTGGATGCCTTCCCCGAGTGAGGACGCACAGCCTTCGTCCTTTTGGCACGTTTCATACCGCACAGTCCCCAAGGCCCCTCCATCAGGGAGCAGGTGTCGGGATGTCCGTCCTGCCTAAGGCTGCATGACCTCCCGCTGAACAAGGACGAAGCCTTTGACGTATGTGCTCGTCCCTGGCTGATTCCGGGGTTGCAGTATCTTCTCTCCTCTTCCCGAGGATGATAACAAAACATCTTCAAAGTCCGCCTCTGCTCTCAGCAGCAGGTTGGTGTGTTGGCTGAGTGCTTAGGGTTCCCTCCAGTGTTATTAGGTCCTGACTGCATGCACATTTTTGTAAAACCCCCCATGTGCCAGGCTAGAGAGATTCTATCGAGGCACAATGACCCACCGTGAAGCCCCTTTCCTGGTTGTGGCTGGGAGCGGAGACATGTTGGGAGCTGGTGCACCGCTCACTATCACAGCCTGAGCTGTCTGGTTTTCCTGGATGCTGTCAGTTCCCCAAGACACTGCCCTGCCTCTCTGACCGCTCCCAAGAGGTTCCCGTTTGTTGGCTGTCAAAGGTGTTCCTGCACCCATCAATCACCACATCAGGGGGCGGGCCCTCATCCCATCCTGGTCGCACAGCTGCCTGGCTTGCTCATTCCCGCTCTTTGCAGCCCTTCTCCACCACGGCGTTTTCCGATGTCAGTGTCATTGCCTCATCTAAGCGGCTTCTCGTGACTGCGCATCCGCCACCTCACCACCTCGCTCCTTCCTTCCCAGCTTGGCCGTGCATCTCCTTACAATAATTATCTCTGTCCCTTCTCAGGAGCCGGGGCAGGGGAGGAGACAGCCGCAGGCACAGGACCGACGACCCGGTTACTTTCATCAGTTCCTCATTCTCCAACTGCCAGCATGGATCAACAGGCGGTCTCATTTGCCAGCATGGATCAACAGGGTCTCTTGTGTGGGGGAGGATCAGAGCATGCATTTGTTGCCATCAGGAATGTGTTAGTGGCCAAATATCCTGATAAAAAGCTTTGCAATGCCCCGCTCGTATGCTCCCTAAGGAAGAAGCCCAGAGCGTGTGTGGAGAGTGGTTGGTCACGACGTACAAATATTCCTGTGAGTAATCTGGCTTTATCCCCACCCGTCCCACACAGAGGCAGGCAGGCTGCTTGTCAGAGAGCCGTGCAGCTGGGAGGAGAAGCTGTTCTTCTCTCTGTGACGAATACAAGAATTTGTAGGCCCAAGAAACACACAGGAGCAGTTTCTGGAAAATGCTGAAGCTAAAAGTCTGCAGCTGAGAGCTGAGCACGAGTCACACAGAGAAGAAAAACATCTTTCTCCATCCTCTTAAGTTTGGCCATTGGGGGTCCCAGGAGTTAAACTGACAAGACAGATGAGCGACAGAAAGTAAATCACTCGTACTTGCCATTCACACACACTCAGGCATGTTCAGTAATGAGTAACCCAAAGAACGCGGTTAGAATTCAGGGCTTACAGTTCAAGACCTGGCTGCTCCTCTTCTGATCCAGCTCCCTGCTAAGGCGCCTGGCGAGGCAGTGGAAGATGGCCCAAGTGCTTGGGCCCCTGCTACATACGTAGGATACCTGGATGGAGTTCTTGGGAAACTGAAAGCATTTTTAAATTGGATGGAAACGAAAGCACAAAACCACACAACTGTGGTTATGATGTGAGGAGCTTACAAGAGGGTACTCCAGGGGCTGCCACTATGGTGTAGATCAAACTGCTGCCTTGGCATCAGCATCCCATATGGGTGCCAGTTCAATTCCCGGCTGCTTCTCTTCCAATCCAGTACTCTACTCTGGCTTGGGAAAGCAGTAGAAGATGGCCCAGGTGCTTGGGCCACTGCACCCATGTTGAAAGACCTAAAAGAAGCTCCTGGCTCCTGGCTTCGGCCTGGCCTAGCTTCAGCCATTGCAGCCATTTGGGGAGTGAACCAGAAGAGGGAAGCTTGCTCTCTCTCTCTCTCTCTCACTCTGTAACTTTCAAATAAAATAAATACTTTTAAAAAGTATACCCCCCGCCCCGGGTATACGGGGCCGGCGCTGTGGTTAATTCCCCACTTGCAGCTCTGGCATCCCATATGGGCACCAGTTCTAGTCTCGGCTGCTCCACTTCCAGTCTAGCTCTCTGCTGTGGCCTGGGAGGGCAGTGGAGGATGGCCCAAGTGCTTGTGCCCCTGCACCCGTGTGGGAGACCTGGAAGAAGCTCCTGGCTCCTGGCTTCAGAGCAGCTCCAGCCATTGTGGCCATTTTGGAGTGAACCAGCAGAAGAAAGACCTTTCTCTCTGTCTCTCCCTCCCACTGTTTGTAACTCTACCTCTCAAATAAATAAATAAATTTTTTTAGAAGTGTACCCCCTCCGCACTTCTGTGAACATACATTTTCAACGTGCATCAAAGACACAAGTCCTGCAGTACACTGCTTGTGTTCTGAATCACACAGGGATCTCTAGAGTAAGTTAGTGAATGATCACGTCTTCACGCCTGCAGTTCCCACTTCTGGGGTCCACACCCTTGCGTGGATGCAGAGATGTATGTGGCTTTATTTCCCTTCTGTCTGAGTGACTTCCCCTAACACTGCTTACCGTATGCGTCTGCCACTGATTAACGTTTTCAGCCCTTGATTTTGGAAGATATTTTTATGGAGCACAAAATTCTAGTAGGATCTTTTTGTGTTTTTTTTAAATGTTTCCTTATTCATTTCTATATATTTGTTTATTTTGTTTTTTTTTTTATTATTTTTTGACAGGCAGAGTGGACAGTGAGAGAGAGAGACAGAGAGAAAGGTCTTCCTTTGCCATTGGTTCACCCTCCAATGGCCGCAGCGCTATGATCCGAAGCCAGGAGCCAGGTGCTTCTCCTGGTCTCCCATGGGGTGCAGGGCCCAAGCACTTGGGCCATCCTCCACTGCACTCCCTGGCCACAGCAGAGAGCTGACCTGGAAGAGGGGCAACCGGGACAGAATCCGGCGCCCCGACCGGGACTAGAACCCGGTGTGCCAGCGCCGCAAGACGGAGGATTAGCCTAGTGAGCCGTGGTGCCGGCCTCATTTCTATATATTTGAAAGGCAGAGTGAGAGAGTGAGAAAAGGGCATTTTCCGTATGCTAGTTCACTCCCCAAATGCCCGTTCTGCCAGGACAGGGCCAGGAGCTTCATTTGGGCTTCCCACGTGAACAGCAGGGACCCAAGTGTGGGAACCACCATCTCCTGCCTGCAGGGACACTGGCAGGGGGCTGGGTCAGAGTGGAAGGGGGGACTCTATCCCCAGGACCCAGACAGGGAACATGGCCAACCCACACAGAGGCTTCACCTGCCGGGCCACAGCGCCACCCAGCTCTTTCTTCTTTAAGGCTGTGTCTTCATCGTCTTCTTGCTACTGTCATCCTTGTCTTCGCTCTCTGTCCGTGGCTCTTTTCTTTGGCTGATTTTAAAGATTCTCTATCACCGATTTTTGGCAGTTTGGCTATGGTGTGCCTCATTGTGGTGTTCCTTATTGTTCTTGTGCTTGGCTTCTACTGGACATTTTGGCGCTGGTTATAGTCGTAATCTAGTTTTTAAATTTTTTTGACAGGCAGAGAGGACAATGAGAGATAGAGACAGAGAGAAAGGTCTTCCTTTGCCATTGGTTCACCCTCCAATGGCCGCAGCGCTATGATCCGAAGCCAGGAGCCAGGTGCTTCTCCTGGTCTCCCATGGGGTGCAGGGCCCAAGCACTTGGGCCATCCTCCACTGCACTCCCTGGCCACAGCAGAGAGCTGACCTGGAAGAGGGGCACCCGGGACAGAATCCGGCGCCCCGACCGGGACTAGAACCCAGTGTGCTGGCGCCGCTAGGCGGAGGATTAGCCTATTGAGCCACGGCGCCAGCTCAACCATTAATTCTTAAAATATTCTTCACTCTCTCCTTTTTTCCTCTTTTTCGGTCACTCCAATTACTTATATAGAAATCCCCTGGAAGTTCTATAGCTCACTGGTGCTCTATTCATTTTTTTCTTTTCTTTTTCCTCTGTGTGGTTCACTTTGAATAGTTTCTATTGCTATGCCTTCAAGTGCACTAATTTTTGCTTCTGCTGTATCTACTTAGCAATTACTTCCATCCAACATACCTTTCATTTTAGCCATTGTAGTTTTATCTCCAGAAGTTTGATTTTGGTCTTTTCCCATCTTGTCTCATTTTTTAAATTTTTAAAAAATATTTATTTACTTATTTGAAAGACAGAGGTAAAGAGGAGAGAGCTCTTCCATCTGCTGGTTCACTCCTCAGATGACCACAACAGCCAGAACTGGGCCAGGTCAAAGCCAGGAGCCTAGAACTTCATCCGGGTCTGCTACATGGGTGACAGGGATTCAAGCACTTAGGCCGTTTTCCACTGCTTTCTCAGGCGTGTTAGCAGGGAGCTGGACCAGAAGAGGAGCAGCCAGACTCCAGCTGGAGCTAATAGAGGATGCCAGCACTGCAGACAGCAGCTTAACCCACTGCATCCCAGCACCAGCCCCCATCTGCTCATCCTAACACAGTCAGGAGCCATGGACAGCATATGTGATGGTAGTCTGATAAGATTGTATCACCTAGTGGCACTGTGGCTGGCTTTGTGTAAATACACTCTACGATGTTCACACATCTAACAGTTCACACAAAGTCTTCTAGCAGTGAATTTTCCAGAAGACAATCCCCTCAGTACGTGATACACAGCTGTGCTTCTTTCAATGCTGGGCTGATTTTTGATTGATTGACTTTTTCCTCATTATGGGTAGCACATTCTTGATTCTTAGGCATGCCTGATAACTTCTTACTGGATGCCAGATTTTGTAGATTTTCCCCGAGTACTGGACATCTTTATGTTCCCAGAAATGCAGTGTTGGGCTACGTTTCTGGAATGCAGTTAGCTTACTTGGAGACAGGCTCGTCCCCTCAGACCTTACAGGTCGAGGTTTCTTGGGTGAGCCTAATGCTCGGGACTCCCCACCACCTGAGGCAAGACGCTGGTTACTGCCCATTCGATGGCTGTGCACCACCAGCCGTCAGCACCAGCAGGGGAGCAGGCACTGTCAGCAGCCCTGTGTGCGGGTGGGCATGGGTCCCTCTGACCCACAGGTTGCCACTTGCCCTGGCCTGGGGTTATTTTCTTACATGCAGGCCCTGCTCGGGTTTCTCCTGAATACTTGGGAGGAGCCCTCACGAGAGTTGTGGCCATGCAGGGGTCTCCTCCCCAGGACTCCATCTGCCATGGGCTCGTAGGCCCTTGGGTCCATCTCCACCATCCAGGAAATCTGCTGGGCTCCACCCTGGTGGCGTGGATTGGGAGTGCACCCCAAATTCCTGTGGCGGGACAGGGCCCTTGGGAGATGATGACATGAGGCAGGGACAATCCTAATGTTGGGATTCGTGCCTATGGAAGAATAGGAGAGAGCGTGTTTTCTCCCTCTCTGCTCTCAGTCACTGGAGGACACAGCAAGAAGGCAGCTGCCTGTAAACCAGGAAGAGAGCCCTGACCAGGACCCCACCATACCAGCACCTTGATGTTGGAGGTCCAGCCTCCAGGACTACAGGAAACGCATGTCTCTTGTTTAATCTGCCCAGACCATGGCAATCTCTTACAACAGACTGAACTGCCCACAGCACTCAGTTCCCCTTCTTGGTTCTGCAGCCCAGAAACCCTACTCTCCATCAGAATGGATAGAACTAGAGGTGCAGCAATTTGACAAGGTATGTAGATTTCAGTACATCATGCCGTGCACAAGGAATCTACACAAATATAAAATAGAAAGCAATGAGGCCAGGTGAGGGGCTGGTGCTATGGCGCCATGGATTATGGGGCTGCCTGCGATATCAGCGTCCCATATAGCACCGACTTGAGTTCCGGCTGCTCCATTTCTTTTTCTTTTTCTTTTTTTTTTTTTTTCTTTTTTTTTTTTTTTTTTTTTTTTGACAGGCAGAGAGGACAGTGAGAGAGAGAGACAGAGAGAAAGGTTTGCCATTGGTTCACCCCCAATGGCCGCCGCGGCCGGCACACCGCGCTGATCCAAAGGCAGGAGCCAGGTGCTTCTCCTGGTCTCCCATGGGGTGCAGGGCCCAAGCACTTGGGCCATCCTCCACTGCACTCCCGGGCCACAGCAGAGAGCTGGCCTGGAAGAGGAGCAACCAGGACAGAATCCGGCGCCCCGACTGGGACTAGAACCTGGTGTGCCGGCGCCGCAGGTGGAGGATTAGCCTATTGAGCCACAGCGCCGGCCCGGCTGCTCCATTTCTGATCCAGTTCCCTGATGGTGCGCCTGGGAAAGCATTGGAGGATGGTTCAAGCGTTTGTTTCTGCCTCTCATGTGGGAGACCTGGAGGAAGTTCCCGCCTCCCAGCCCCAACCATCACAGCCATTAGGGAAGTGAATCAGTGGATGGACACTCTCTCTCTGTCTTTCCTTCTATGTGTCACTCTGCCTTTCAAATGAATAAAATAAATCTTTTTAAGAGATGAAGCAGGGTGAGGTGGAGATGGGCAGAAAGATGAGCTCCAAGACATGAACATATGGAACTGGAGAGATGGTCACAGTCCAGATAAAAGTCACCGGAGCAGGGGCCAGTGCTGTGCCCTAGCAGGTTAAGCCTCCACCTGTGACGCTTGCATACCACACAGGCGCCGGTTCAAATCCCAGCTGCTCTGCTTCCAATCCAGCTCTCTGCTACGGCCGGGGAAAACACCAAAGGATGGCACAAGAGCTTGGGCCCCTGCACCCATGTAGGAGACCCAGAGGGAGCTCCTGGCTCCTGGCTTCAGATCAGCTCAGCTGCAGGCGTTGTGGCCATTTAGGAGTGAACCAGCAGATAGAAGACCTCTCTCTCTCTCTCTCTCTCTCTCTCTCTAACTCTGCCTTTAAAATAAATAAATAAATCTTTTTTAAAAAAAAAAAAGCAATCAAAGGAGCTGCATCTAGTTTCAGAGTCAAGGAGCCATCAAGTATTTCAAGCAGCAGTGGACGGCAACGACATTACCTGACACTGGATACCTACTGGGAGCCAGGTTCCCTTTTCTCTCATCGCACGTAATTCACACACACAAACCCACTAGGTAGGTTCTTCTATCTTCACCTCACAAGGAAAGGGGGATGGAGAAAGGTTCAGTGACCTGCCACAGGTGACAGCGCCAGGGCTCGTTGGCCCCCAGCCAGCCCTGCAGCTAAGGCAAGGGCTGCACAATGAGACCAAAGGCGAGAAATGATCAATGGGGGAGCGAGGGGGAGCCTGAACCAAGGCAGTGGTGCGGGGAAGGAGGGAGGAGACACTGAACAAGAGGGACAGCACCGGCTCCGTGATGTCGTTCATAGGAGTCCAAGAGGGAGCTGAAAAGGAAGATTTGGCCCGTGCCCCTCTCTGGAGCTGGGAGCACGGGAGGATGGGCAGAGGAGAGGATCTCCTTGGAGCACGCCAGGCTCGCACCCCCAGGGTCATCTGGAATGAGGCAGCCAGGAGATGAACGAGGAGAGGCTCGGATTTCAGGGCAGAGGTCGAGTAAGCTTCGAGTCTCATCTACGTCCAGGCATTCGTGGTCGCCAGGGATGGAGTGGGCAGCTGGGAAGAGGCGGATAAGTGACTGGTTCTGGATAAAGCTCTCGTTAAGGACGGGAACCAGGATTAGTGCTTGACTCAGCACAACTCATCCCCTCTCTATGCCTAATCATAGAGACTTCCAAGAACAACCTAGGGGGCCAGAGTGTGGCATAGCAGTTAAAGCTGCCGCCTGCAGTGCCAGCATCCATATGGGTGCCGGTTTGTGTCCTGGCTACTCTTCTGACCCAGCTCCCTGCTAATGTGCCTGGGAAAGCAGAGGAAGATGACCCAAGTGCTTGGGCCCCTGTACCCACAGGGAAGAGCTAGAAGAAGCTCCTGGCTCCGGATTAGTCCAGTTCCAGCCGTTTCTATCATTTGGGGAGTGAACCAGAGGATGGAAGATCTCTCTCTCTCTCTGTCCCTCTCTCTGTCTGTAACTCTCCCCCTCAAACAGGTAAATAAAATCTTTTCCCAAAAAAAAGAACCACCTAGAACAAGCACCTTCTACCAGTCCATTGAGCTCTGAGGCTACACCACAGCACACAAGAGGTCACAAGGTGAGATGACCAGGCAGACATCGGAGTCAGATCTGAGCCAGGATCTAGGCGCCATCCTTGAGTCGTGAGAACTTGGACAGGTCACCACTTCCTTCCTCCAAAACGTGCAGATAATAATGCCTGCCTCTGGGTTGGCTCATGGAAAGCTCCACATCAACACACAGCAGACCCTCCGGGAATGAAAGCTTAGCTGTCCCAGCCCCAGTTCCCTCCCCGACCTCAGACCCCACGGGTGTCACCCCAGTCTGCCTTCTGCAGCTCTGCCATCTGTGCCGACGGTGGGAGGCAGGCTCCCCATCTCATCGAGGGGGTCCTCCTTAGAGGGCTGGCAGGCTGAGCGGGAAACGCTCTCACCAGCTGGCTCCGGGTCCCAGCGAGACTCTGACACTTGCACGATCTCGAGCCATCGATTCAATGTGCCTGAGGCTCAGTCTCCTCATCTGTAAGTGGGCGCAAAAAGTCCACCTCACAGGGCAGTCCAATGGGCTGACCGAGATCCCAGATGCAAAGTACCTGCCATGGAGCCTGGCACACAGCAGGTGCTCCATAAATGTTGGTTCCCATCCCCCCAGCTTTCTTTCTACTCCTTGGCCACTAGTGCAGTCAGGAGTCACCCATCCCCCATCTATACCCAAGACTGTCCATCTCCTTATAATCCTTTATTTCTGGAAACACTCTCACCTGCCTTCCAGCCTGGGAGGTAGAGTCTACACATGACCCATCTCCGCCTTCCCCAGAACCTAGGTGTGTAGTAGTGGGCTGGTAATAAATACACACTGAGCAGAGCGGGGAATGAATGACTAAGTGAATGACACTGCAGTTACATCAGAAGCTATGAGTGAGAGAAAAATTAATTTGCAGATGGAATTATTACACTGTGTACCCAATCTTGCAAAAACAATGAGGCACAGCTTGTAGGAGTTTCAAACACTTTTTCAGAAATTTAATTGCCAGTTAATTTTCCTGCAAAACACAATAACCTCTATGAGCCAGAGGAAATAAGACATGGCTTTGCAAACCTCATTAGGCTCTGCCTGAAACAGCGGCAGCTTTCTCTGAGGTAGAAGCTGAGAGCACCAGCCACCATAACCGGCTCTGCCCTTGTCCGTGTGCACAAGGCCTTTGCTATGATTCCCCCACTCCTTGTAGTCTACTGTAGGGCATGGCTCCCACCTGTGATGACAGAAGGGAGGGTAGCCTGAGCTGAGCCATTCCCCAGTCTCCCTCGAGCTGTGTTCTCATATGATCAGGGCTCAGTCTGTGCCCAGGATGAGGGCTCAGTCACCAGAATAAGACTGAGTCTGTGACCAGGATGAGGGTTCAGTCTGACACATAGAAACAAGGCCCCATCTGTGACCGGGACCAGGACACGGTCTGGGGCCAAGATCCAGGCCAGCCTTCGTCCATGGCCACAGCTCTGATCTCACACACACACACACACAGCCATAACTGAAATCAGAGGTGGGCCAATGGAACAGACATGACACAGCACAAGTGTTTGCTACCCTGCTCTATAAATAATCACTGCAGTGAATTAAATAAGTACCAGATGAGGCGGGACGTGGGTAGAAGGGGAGGGGCAGGAGGAGGATGGTAACAGCCCTGGCAGGGAAAGACCCAGAGCTCAGGTGCACCAGGCAGAGTTAAACCTTGCCCTGACCCATTTAAGCAATTCTTGGCCAGGAAGCTGGATCTGTCACCTTCAGCTGCTCGGTAACCCACATAGAAATCACAGAGCCCCAGACAGCCTGCCTGGAGATGTATGCCCTCCAGCCAGATTCTGTCAGCTCCAGGAGCTGTCACCTGCCTGGGTACCACTGCTAAGTGGGTCAACATTTGCCGGCCACTCTCTGATTAATAGTGTGTGAAGTGACTTTCTGTCATGGTGGCTGGGGCACCATGACTCAAACTTGGACAATGCCACCGCACCGGCAGTGAGTCACTCTGGGAGCACCCATGAGACCCTGAGAGGGTTAGACCGCCACTGCTCTTTTTTTCGGGGAGGGGGGAGGTGCTCGTGAATTCTTTGCATCCATTTGTCTCCTGCTCCGTCTCCCCTCCCTGCTTCCCCCACTGTCCCACGTGAAGGGCATCTTTGAGATGAGGGATGAGGTGTAACAAAGCCCGACACAAAAGGAATCAACAACGACACAGAACCGGCGTGGACGGTGGATGCGATCCCAGGGGTACATCACTCAGCGCCTCGTTTCCAGTTTGCACTGTTTGCGAGGGGCTTGGGCAGGCAGCAACATGGGGCATTGTTTCTCAGAACTGGGGCTGGAGAAATGGAAACCAGGCACCAGGGAGGTGGCGCCAAGGTTCAAATGCACTGACGTTCTTACAGGTTGATTTTTCTCTGTTTGATCTATGTAAGACGTGTGTAACGGCGGCTTCAAAAGACTTGATTGCCGTGGATCAGAGCAGAAGTCACCCGTTTATTGGTCCGTTCTTCCTTACATTTGACGCTATTCCCCAAGCATTGACTCGGCCTCCCTCCACCCCGCCCCCCACAACTAGATGTAGGAGCAAGCCAAGCAAAATAACCGTAGCAGCTGCGAGCCCACAGCTGTCACTGCTGCCGTTGTCATTACCTGGCGCTGAGCGAAGATTTATCAGGTAGTAGACTTTAGCCTGTGTACTTTGTACACATCATCCTATTGGATTCTCACATAACCTAAGTAGCTCCTATTCGTGTCCCCATTATACAGATGCGGAAACCGAGTCTTGGCACAGTTAAAGCATTTACCCAGAGTTGAGCAAGTAGTAGATGATAATGCTCACGTCCCCCCAAAATATCCCTCCTTGAGACCCCAGTCTTGAACAGAGTAGCTAAAAGATTCACAAGTGAATTGCAGCCAGCACCCTGGCTCACTAGGCTAACCCTCTGCCTGCGGCGCCAGCACCCTGGGTTCTAGTCCCGGTTGGAGCCCCAGGTACTAGTCCCGGTTGCTCCTCTTCCAGTTCAGCTCTCTGCTGTGGCCCAGGAAGGCAGTGGAGGATGGCCCAAGTGCTTGGGCCCCTGCACCCACATGGGAGACTGGGAGGAAGTACCTAGCTCCTGGCTTCGGATCAGCGCAGTGCTAGCCGTAGTGGTCATTAGGGGAGTGAACCAATGGAAGGAAGACCTTTCTCTCTGTCTCTCACTATCTACAACTCTCTCTCTGTCCCTCTCTCTCACTGTCTAACTCTGCCTGGCAAAAAAAAAAAAAAAGTGAATTGCAATGTATTTCTCCTCCAGGCTATGCCTGAACAACACTACTTCTGCCACTGTCCTGGTCGTGTTCTGTGCCAAGCCTGTCAATCTTTCAACACCCCTTACCTGGTGCAGATTCATTCCCTGTTGCTACGTTAGCCAGAGTCGGCTTCTGTGGCTCGCAGTGAAAGGCCCCAGCTGGTACAAATAGGGACCTCCTGTGACTGATGGCCACACGGATGTGCTGTGAGCCACAGGAAGGGGCTCCCTGAGGCACGCGGTGACCGGCTGTGTTGTCCCACATTCTCTTCCAGACCTCACCACTTCACCCACTGAGTGGCGAGGTCCATGCTTTCTTCCCTTGAACCTGGGTAGAATTCCGTGACTGCCGTGGCCAACAGCACGTGATGCAAGCGAAGTCCCGGGCCCTCCAAGCCTACATCACGAAGTACCGCACGTCTTGGTCTCGGAGTCCAGCGGTCACATCCCCACCAGCCGCAGCAGGGAGGTCGCACAGACAAGCCTGTGCCTCAGCGGACAGCCAGCATCAAGCGCCAGTTGGGAGGGAGGGTGTCCCCAGGTGATTCCAGTCCAAAGTCATCGAGTGACAACCCCCTCCCCCCAGCCCCCGGATCTTCCTGTCATGGGGCAGTCTGGGCCCTCCCCAGATTCCTGACCCACACATAATATATACACATGCGATAAATACAGTTACGTTACACCACTCAGTTTTGCATTAACAGCAACCGGGACTCACGGGTATTGGAAGAGAATAGCTTTAGGGTCATTCCCAACCTGGAAAAGTAGCTCAGCAACTCCCCACTGCAATTCTCCCCCACACCCATGAACGCAGGACCCTGGCTGCCAGTGACCTCTCCTCGCTGGGGGTCTCAGCCCCTCAGAGGTCAGGGTCCAAGTGAGACACTGAGCTCAACATCTAAAAAGCTAAAGCCCACGCTCTCCGCAGACGGAGAACCCATCTTCCAGGAAGAAGCTCCCGCTGAGAGAAGGCTCCTTCGGGGAAGCGTCCCGGGTAGAAACCAGGAGAACAAGAGGGGAATCACAAATTCCTCTGAAGGGTGCATCCTGTTTGCTATTCAGGGAAGGGCCATTTGTATCTGAGGAACATCAAACAACCCAGCAGAGCCTCCGTTATGGGCCACGGAGACGGAGCAGGTGAAATAAACAGGGTATGCAAAAGAATGATAGCATCTGGAAGTTATCGAGAGAGAAACAAAATGTCCTGAGCCCGGGGAGAATTTCATTAAAGTGAGCCTTTGTTTAAAGGAACACTCTGTTCTTGTCACCGCTGCAATCTGGCCATCTTTCCCCTGCAAATGGAATGCTATCCACGCTGGAGACAAGGACAGTCCAGACCCTGTCTGTCTGGGGCGTGTGTGTGTCTGTGTCCATCCCCAGATTCTTTGTGTCCTTATGTGGCGCCTACAAGGACAAACCTCTGTGTCAGGTTGCCTGGGTTCAAATCCTGCATGGCCTCAGGGAAGGAACTCACTCTCCAAACCCCAAAGGGAGAGGAGGGGGAAGTGGGAGAGGAGGCGGGGGAGAAGGGGGAGGAAGCAAGTGGGGAAGGAGGAGGGAGAAGAGGGGAAAGGGGGTAGGAGAGGAAGGTCGGGGAAGAGAGGGAGGGGGAGGGGAAGCGGTTGTGGGGGGAAGGAGAGGAAGACAATCCAGATTGTAGGGTTGTTGCAGGATTTAGTGAAGTATCAGCATGGTCCTCTACACTAAGGGAATCTCAGTTGTATTATGTTCTTAATCATGGCTCCCCTGGACCTGTACAGGCATTGGGTCGATAGAGCCCCACGCCTCCATGTGCAGCCCCACCCCTGCATCTGCAGAACTCTCTTACTTCCATCCCCACGTCCCGGACACCCAACGGCTACTGGATCCGCCCATGTCTCAGATGTGAGCAACAGAGTTGGGAACCAATGAAGTGCCATGGAGCCATTAGGGAAAACATGGCCCCAAATGACTTAGGGTGGGCCCGGTCAGTAACACCAGCTCTTGTAACTGACTGCATTGTCTCCATGGCTTAACAAAATACAGGTGGGTTTCACGCTCACGGCACAGCCTGAAGAAAGGCCGGAAGTTCTTGGGGCTCTACCCCAAGCAGAGACTCAGGGATCCGTCTCCTTCCATCTCATCGAGCACTGGCCTGCAAATCTAGAAGGTTGAGTGGAATCTTTTTAATCCACTCCTGCCTCTACTCCATTGGTCAGGATTCAATGTGTGGGGCCAGTGCTGTGGCATAGGAGGTTAAGCCTCCACCTGCAGTGCTGGCATCCCATAGGCACAAGTCTCAGCTGCTCCTCTTCTGACCTAGCTCCTTCCTACTGCCTGGGAAAACAGTGGAACATGGCCCAAGTGCTTGGGCCCCTGCACTCATGTGGGAGACCCAGAAGAAGCTCCTGGCTTCAGCCCCAGCCATTCCAGCCATATGTAGTATGAACCAATGGATGGAAGACATCTCTCTGTGTGTGTCTCTCTCTGGGTAACTCTGCCTCTCAAATGCATAAATAAATCTTAAAGAATTCAATGTGTGATCAACAGTAGCATCGACTGTGATGCTGGAGTAAACTCAGACTGTGGAAAGCACAGAACCTATTAGGATCCAGACCCATGTATCTCCTGTGCTGCTATTCCAGGGCTTGGGCGTGGTGCTCAAGACCCCATTCTACGTCCACTTCCTCCTCTCGGTCCCACCCCACTCTAGGCCACCAAGCCTGCTCACCAGAACTACTCCAGTATCTGCCCATCCTTCTCCCAGCCCCACACCGCCTGCTCTCTGCTCTCTGCACAATGCAGCCCAGTCAGCCACATGAGTGTCTGAAGCCATCCCTCCTCCCATATACAATAGTCCCCACTGCTCTCGGAGAACAGAGTCAGGCCCTGTGCCTACCAGGCCTCCCGGGCCTACTCCATCCCTGGCCTCACCTCCCTCCCATCTTCTCTCTCAACTGTGGCCTCTAATTTGACCTTCCACTGGGCCCCGATGTCACTGTGCAGCTGCCTCTGCCTAAGCACCCTCCCCCCGACCGCCAGCTCACCCAGCTGTCTCACTCCTACCCATCGCCCACACTAGATGGGGTGCCCTCCTCTGCCCTCCCACAACTCCTTATCTTACACCTCACCCTTCGTCCGTCGCTAAGCTATCCAGAATTCCCATTGAACTCCAGGTTGCAAGAGGGCAGGGAACACGTCTGTGGCCCATTCGCTGCGCGCCCCCCACCCCCCGCCCAGCAGCTCTGTGTGCCCACAAATTCCACAGCCACAGACTCAACCAGCCCTGGGTCAAAAACACTCAGGACAAACAAGTGACTCCTGTACTGAACAATGTGCAGACTTTTTCATGTCGTCATTCCCTAAGCGGTATAGGATGCCAACATACACCTGTCACTCACATTGTCTCAGGTACCGTAAGTCAACTAGAGGGGACTTATGATTGAAAGCATGAGAGGGGGCTGGCATTTGGCTCAGTGGTTAAGTCACTGCTGGGGTCACCCACATCCCATGTCACAACGCCTGGTTCAAGTCCCAGCTCCTCCATTTCTGGTCCAACTTCCTGCTAATGCACCCCTGGAAGACAGTAGATGATGCCTCAAGGACTTTGGCCCCGGCCACCCATGCTGGAGCCCTGGGTAGAACTCCAGGCGTCTGGCTTTGGCCTGGCCCAGCACTGTTTATTGCAGGCATCTGAGGAGTGAACCAGCCGGTGGACAATCGACTGATCTATCTATCTCGCTCTCTGTTGCACTGCCTTTCAAATAAAATGAAAATAAAGAACTAAGAAATAAAGTACAGGAGAATGTGTATAGGTTATATACAAATACTACACCATTTTATCTCAGGGACTTGGGCATCTGAATTTGGGTATCCATTGGGGTCCTGGAATCAATGCCCCCAAAAATACCAAAGGACAGGATACCCAACAATTATTTGCTAAGTTTAATGACTTGTTCTGCTGAGGCACTAAATGATACTCTTTTTAAGGATTTTATTTATTGATTGATTTGAGAGGTAGAGTCACAGACAGAGAGAGAGAGACAGAGAGACAGGTCTTCCATCCACTGGTTCACTCCCCAAATGGCCACTACAGCTGGACCTAGGCCAATCGAAAGTCAGGAGTCAGGAGCTTCTTCCGGGTCTCCCATGTGGGTGCAGGGCCCCAAGCACTTGGACCATCTTCCACTGCTTTCCCAGGCCACAGCAGAGAGCTGGATCAGAAGTGGAGCAGCCAGGACTCGAACAGGCAACCATATGGGATGGCATCGCCACAGGTGGAGTCTTAGCCCACTGTACCACAGTGCCAGCCCCAGCACTAGATGATATTCTATCACCCCTATTCACTTACTTCCCCAACTCCTACTTGATAGAAATCTGTGAGTCCCCTGTGTATTTCAGAACCTAAATCAGGACTTTGTGTGCAAAACAGAAAAATAAGGCATCGACACCTATTGAGGCAAAGATCAGTGGTTAAAGGTCCACCTTGATGGGACAGCTGTGACAATGTACCTCACATGTCACGCGGCAGAGTGCAAGCCGGAAGCTAGGCAGGGGTGGCACTGGCATGCAGACTCTGGGGGAGCTGAGTGGTGGGCCTTCCTCCCACTAGACCCCGGGGAGCCGGGCATTCTCTCCTGCGATTCCTCCCTCTCTGGGAGTTCACCAGCCCTCGCTGAGAGCCATCGGCTTCTCCCCTGGACAATATTATCTGAAACCTACACCAGCAACGAGAGGCAGATCCAAGGCGCAGGCAGCTTTGCCCAGGTCCCAGGAGAGAAGCCCCAGGAGCGCGTTTCTCACGCGGCACAGGGGAGAGCGGCTGTGATGTCCACAGCGCCTTTGCCTGAACCTGAAGGGAAAGCAAGCCGGACAAAGCCATCGCTTTGCAGCAGGCCGGGCGCGAGATCAGCCGGGGACATCTCTTTGAGGGTTGAAAGGCAGAACTACGGAGACACAAACTGTCCATGCCCGGATGGTCTTTATCTTCCAAAGAGCTTTATCCAGAGGAAGATCAAATCCAAACAGTGGTCTCACGCCCTTCATTTGAGCGGCAGCCACGTGTCTCAGAAGGCAGGGGCACAGAAACGGCCGGTGTGGGAGGTTGGGAGTGGGGGGGTCCCAGCTCAGCCACGTTCAGTGCCAGTGGCAGAGCCGGGGTGTTGGGGTTTCCCTAGTGGCAACTACAGAGCTCTCCTGTAGTTAGGACATGGAGAGAGGTCGGTCAAGGCCAAGACAGGACACCATGGTCCAGACACGGATGCACACAGACACGGATGCACACCGCGAGGCACACCCAGATCCTGTCCGTGCACCTCGGGCTGCAAGCAGCTCAGGACACCACGGGGCTTGCTGCAGTCTAGTGTCCACCGACCCGAGTCCTGCGTTGTCCAGTGCAGGGTCCCCCACTGTGGACACTGACGTGGACAGAAACCCCATCCCAGTCCCCACATGCCACCTCTCAGACATCATCTTGCCCATCCGGGCCATTATACAGATGAGCAAAGCGAGGCCGGCACCACAAAGCAGGGCCCTCCCTCTCTGCCTGAGTATCCATCTCCCCATGCTTCCCACAGGGCCTTCATATCCATGCCACAACCTTGTTTGGGGGACCCAAGTTTCGCAGCCCAGGGAAGCTCAGTAAGGCGGGATTTGGGGCACCTGCCTGCCGGCACTCATTGCCCACAGGTGAGCTAGGAGGCTGCACCTGAGCCTCTTCCCCAGCTCAGGCACAGAGAAGTGGGCCCAGCTGGGTCCTCGGACCCAGCTGATGGCTTGCTGCCAGCCAATGCCTGGGGAGAACAGATGCTGGGGCCAAGTGCACGTGGGTCCCCCAGCGGCAAATGTGCCAGGGGCTCGTTCCGCTGCAGATCCGGCCCCTGGGAGCTACCGCGGGGCTCCTTCCTTCCCTGAGCTCTGGTCCTGCGGGAAGGGCCCCGGGTCGGCTTTCCTGTGCGTCTCCCTCCCCTGACACAGGCAGGCCCCGCACTCACTCAGAAGGCAGGGAAGAGACAGGCCGGAGGAAGCGGACGGAGGCAGAAGCGAGGGGTGCCGCGGAGTCCCATGTCAGCCCTTGTCAACTCTGCATCCAGGGGAATGTCTGCAGGGCGCTGAACACTGTGCCCCTCCCTCACGTGGCCCGGTGGGCTCCCGAAAGGAGCGGATGCTGCTTATGACGTGGAAGCCTCGACAAGTGGGGAGCTGACACGGGGTCCCACCAAGCACATGCTGGGGCGTCTGCAGGCTCAGAAAGGCAGGCCTGGCCCCCACCCCCAACCATGGCTCAGCTCAGAGCCCCTGGACCTCAGACACCTGCCCAGCAAGCTCCCCAGCCAGATTCCTCCGGGTTCCCAGCCCCCACTGGCTGTGCAGGGCCGGGTCCAGGAGGCAGGCGTGAGGGCAGGGCCAGCACAGAGGCAAGCCACACCCTCCCGCTAACATCTTAGGCCTTTGGGACTTAGTCCTTGAGGGCTTCACACCCCCTTTTAAGCCCATGCCCAGGAAGACGGGACACGGGTGTGCTTACAACCAGAGGAGTGGCTCGGCTTCCCAGCTCTCTCAGCCCCCGGCAACCACGGGATCCTGGCCAGGACGCAGGTTATCCCCTGCCCCTGCCCCTGCCCCTGGAGCCCTCCTCCCAGCCCAGGAGGCAGTGTCTCGGGCACCTGGCACCCCACACCTCAGCTCACCCCTCTGTCGTCCTACAGTGCTCCTCTTTCCCCTCTGACCACCTCCTACTTGGCCTCTGTGATTCAGATGTCACCTCCTCCCAAAGGCCTCCCTGACTACCCACAGTCACCACTGCAGAGCTGTGAAGACAGGCTCGCTCCCCACTGGACTTCGGCACACAGAGATGGGCCCTTGGGAGTGACAGCTCTTCCTGACAGGGGCATCTCTTCCCAGGGAACACAGCGTTGCCATGGTGGCCGGGTCACCAGGTTTGGTGGGGGGGAGCAGTAGCCAGCCCAGTCCTCTCCAGACCCTCCGGCACTGTCTGCTCTGCCGCCCTCCCTCCCGGCTCCTCCCAGGACCCCTGCCCAGCTCCCTGCACTCCTCTGCACCTGTGCACCAGGCAGGGGCAGTCTGCAGGCCTCCAGGAGAACAGAGACAGAGACTAAGATAGACAGTGAGGCAGAGATCGAGTCTCACCTCCACCCAGCAGAGAGAAAATCAGATCTCAGCTCCAGCCCAGCCAAAAGCCTGCTACGTGTTTGCAATCATTAAAAAAAAAAAAACAAAATCACACAAGACAGGGAGGAAAAAATGAAGGAAGGAGTTTAAATCACCCCCAAATCACCTCCTTCCAGAGAAAAGCTGCTAGAGACTTTGGACATGGTTCTCCCTTGCTCTTTTTAAGACTGATTGATTGATTTGAAAAACAGAGTGAGAGGTGGGGAGAGACAGAGAGAGAGAGAGGTCTTCCATCCCCTGGTTCACTCCCCAAATGGCTGCAACAGCCGGGGCTAGGCCAGGCCGAAGCCAAGAGCCTGGAACTCCATCCCATTCTCCCTCATGGGCCATCTTCTGCTGCTTTCCCAGGTGTGTTAGCAGGGAGCTGGATTGGAAGTGGAGCGGCTGGCACTCGAATTGGCAACCATGTGGGATGCTGGTGTCACAGGCATGGCTTCACCCTCTGCGCCATAACACCAGCTCCTCTCTTGCTCTTATTTCTAAGATTGTGTATAGATTGGAGAACGAAATGGGAAGAGAGATGAAAAGACAAATAAAATTGTGGAAATATGCGTTCAGTATACAGAGTTGTGCAGTCTGCTTTGTTCGTGTGCTAGTATGTCATAAGTATTTTTGTACGTCATTAGGGCTCTTTACATCATTTTTACTTGAGGCCTAATAATGTACTGATTGGATTTACCGTGTCTACCGTAGTATCCTCGTGGTGGGAAAAGATCGAATCTAGTTTAATGCTGCCACAAACATTTTTGTCTCTCTCTGTTCATTTTGTTAGGATGTATCTCTAGAAATGGAATTTGTAAGATAAAGAAGATACATATTTTAGGGCACAGAGAGACACTTCCCAAGTACCCTCTAGAAAACTATTCTTTCATCATCGCCTATATTTGTGAATTCCTGCCTGGCCATATCCTATATATTACACTGTTTTCAAAATCACACATAAATATATACATGAGGATACTTCAAAAAGATGGAATTAAATGATCACTCTGGTGCAAAAATTTCTGAAATCCATGCACATGAGCAGTCTTCAAAGAGCTTTATTACAAACATATCCTTTGCCATCAAACTGTATTATGAAAACAATCTATTCTTGAATTTCAAAAGTTGTCTTCACCAAAACAAACATTTTTTCATTCCATTTTCCATGAAGTTTTTTGGGGGAAGTACTGAGTTTTGAAACCACGAGACTCAGATCTGCCGTGAACTTGCATGGATAAGCTCTGATTGAAATGCAACTGAAGAACACATTCCTCACCTAACTCCAGCCTTGGGGACCCAGAGACTTCACGTGGGAGGCGCCGGTCGGCCCTGTCCACGGTCCCCGCCAGTAATGACGGGGAGTGCCATAGCCTTTGCACCTGCTGCTGCCCCCTCACGCCCCCGCTGCTGGCAGGGCCGCCGGCTGGGAGGTGGATAGATGGCCCGGTCGGCCGCCCTCGTTCCCAGAACCGACTTCCTAGCAAGCCAAGGGGGCCGTTTGTCATTCTGCCACAGGGCTCAGCTCTGCCAGACATCTCACTCTACTTCCCCTGCCAAGGATGTGGCTCACAAGGGCCCAGTCAGACCCTAGGCTTTCTGCAATAACGGACAGAATGCCTACCCGGGACCTGGGGAGGCCCAGCCTCTACGCTGCTGTGTGCCCTTGGGCCAGCCACCCAGCCTCTCTGAACTGTACCGTGTCCAGGGTCTTCCACCCCTTGCTGGATCCCAAATAAGAAAAGGGCCAACTTGGTTCTAGCTGGCTGCCCTAGAGCCATAAACGAGCAGAGAGGAAAGAACAGCCCTGGTGAGACAGAGGCAGGCGGTGCAGCGTGGGCCTGGGGCAGAGGCTGGCGACCCTGGGAACAATCAGAAAGCATCTGCAACATCCTGCCGAGATCAAGCCGGGCCTGGGGGGACAGCAGCATGTGGGGCAGCATGGCAGAGAGGGGCAGAGCTGGAAGGCAGAGGAAGCCCTGGCTCCCTGCAGCCATCAGAGAGGCTCCCCCCCAGCCCCTGGAGGGGAACAAAAAGCCACACCTGCTGCCTTTTCCATGGAAACCTGTGTTCCAGAGAACAAGAATGAAAGGAGGGGCTCAGAGTCCAGGAGCTGGGGGCAGGGGGAGCCGTCTGCAGAGGTAAGAAATGGGAACAGTGGGTTTCAGAGTCCCAGGAGGAAAAGGGGGGCTTTTGTTCTCTTTTTCCCTCGTGTCCCTGGGTTTTCAAGAAGGCGGCTGATTGATCAGCGGTCTCTCTCCAAAGGACGGCACAGGTGGTGCCTCGCCGCCGGGCGGGGGCGTGTCTGCCCGACGCAGAAGGAGGTCGCGATTCTGTGTGTTCCGTTGTTTTTGGAATCTGATGAGGGATTTGATTTTGTTCTAGTAAATTGCTGCTTGCACGGAGAACCTCGGGTGCCAACGCGATTCCTGGAAATGAGGGAGAAGGTTGAGTGCGGAAGACTCAGAAATAACCGGGCACTCCCGCGAAGGATTTGGGTCTTGACCAGGGAGAAAATCGCCTGGATCCTGACCAGGATTCTGGGGCCAGGGCTGCTCAGTGGGGCCCATGACTGCCCACACTGTGGAGGAGGGCAGAGAGTGGCTTGGGCTTCGAATAACCGGGCTCCCCCAGGGCTGCTCTGTGGATGTGTGAGGCAGAGTTAGTACATACAACATACACACATACATACACATAAATACACATGCACCAATATATACACATACACACAGTGCATACATACAAGCAAAGCATACACATAAATGTACATGCACACATATATATACACACGTGTTCATATAGTTGTGTGCACACGTGTGTGCTCATGTACACATGCATGCTCGCACATACACACAGAACACAGCAGTCCCCACGAGTGAGATGTAGGTGGAATGTTAAACGTGTGTGCAGCAGCCTCAGTTCAGCTGAGTCCTGGCCGTGACCTTCATGTAGCAACTCCAACAAGGATGCACGCATGACCCCTCCGAGAGGGGCCCCGGCCTCAACCCTCTGACTCGGCCTCAGCCTCCTTCCTTGCCGTGTACCTTAGGAGTGTTTTACTCTGAGGGTGTGTGATTGCTCTAAGGTCTTGCAGGAGCAGGATACAAGGTAGGGGGGAGGGAGTGGCGCGGGGCGGGCCTCACACGGGTGGGCGTCGTGGGTCTGGCCTTCGTGCTGCCCCCGCAGCGTCCCTCCTCCTTCCTTTGCTTGCAGCCCCCTTTCTCTCCCCCTCCCCAAAGGGGTGTGTCCACCCCTTCCCTGGTCCCCAGGAGCTGCCATCCCTCTCTCAAGTAAAGATCAAGTCTCGGCCTCCGTGCGTCTCAGGGGCAGTCCTGCAGACTTTGCAGCTTTGGAGCGTCAAGCCTGGTGGCAGGGGGTCCTCCCTGTAGGAAGCAGGAGGCCTCTGCCCCAGTGTCCACGGCCTCTGCCCCACAGCTCCAGGGGTGCATCTTGTGTCGCCACTGGCAGCCCCCAAATGTCTGCTGAGTGCCTCTCATGGGCCGGGGGCTGAGGACACAGCAGTAAGATGAGGTTTGCTTGTGCCCTGAGTACAAGTAGACATTTCCCAATCGCATGCATGCGCACTGTTGTGACGACTGCTCCAGAAGCCTAGGGGTGCTGGGAGAGGGGGGAACAGAGGGGCCCAACCCCACACCGCGTCTGCAATGCTTTCCACCAGGAAAAGATGCTTCCGCTGAAAACCGGAAGACTGGTGGGGACTGGCCGGGAGGAGGACAGTGTTCCAGGCAGAAGAACTGCAGGGGCAGAGGACCTGTGTCTAAGAAAGGTGACAGGCTTGGCTGGCGCCACGACCCAATAGGCTAATCCTCCGCCTGCGGCGCCGGCATCCCGTGTTCTAGTCCCGGTTGGGGCACCGGATTCTGTCCTGGTTGCTCCTCTTCCAGTCCAGCTCTCTGCTGTGGCCAGGGCGTGCAGTGGAGGATGGCCCAGGTGCTTGGGCCCTGCACCCCATGGGAGACCAGGAGAAGCACCTGGCTCCTGCCTTCGGATCAGTGGGGTGAGCCGGCCGCAGCCCGCAGGCCACGGCAGCCATTGGAGTGTGAACCAACAGAAAAAGGAAGACCTTCCTCTCTGTCTCTCTCTCTCTCACTGTCCACTCTGCCTGTGAAAGAAAGAAAGAAAGAAAGAAAGAAAGAAAGAAAGAAAGAAAGAAAGAAAGAAAGAAAGAAAGAAAGAGAAGGAAGGAAGGAAGGAAGGAAGGAAGGAAGGAAGGAAGGAAGGAAGGAAGGAAGGAAGGAAGGAAGGAAGGAAGGAAGAAAGAAAGAAAGAGTGACAGGCTGGCGCAGAAGATGCACCGTGATCACGGGCTCCAGGGTGCAAAATGGGTCTTTCGTGCATCACGGACCGTGGGAGCAGGAGTGTGCAGGTCATGCTACAACCTCTGCTCTCTCCTCAGGGGAAAAATAAAAAACAGAATTGCAAAGTCTTCAGTAGGAGAGTGATAGATATGGCCAGTTCCCACCTCCACGGACTGAAAGTCTGGCTCCTCATCAGTGACAGCGGTGGGCTCCATTCCACCTCTGGGGGCCGCAGGAAATAACGACCATGAGGGCAAGCACTCAGAGCACAGGCAGCACGCTGGCTGCCGTGGGGAGCGCTGGCTGGCTCCCATTCTGGGATACAATCACTGCTGCTAACCCTGTTCTCCAGGAACGGCACCGAGAAGGCTGGGGAGGAGGGCGGAGCGAGTGCACAACACTTCCCGGAGATCCTGCAACAAGTGCACAGCTGAACTAGGGAGGAACCCAGGCTGTCGGGTGCCAGGGGCCGAGCCATGCAGGCAGCAGCCTCCTCACTAAGATGGGTCTCAACGATTGAAGACAGCAGTCCTGCCTCTTCTCTGCCACACAGAAGAGAGGGAGGGGAGGGGCACTCAGCGAGCTTCAGCTCTCATTCAGTCCTTGGCCCGAGCTTCTGCAGCTGGTCTAACGCCACAGCCCATGGGAACACAGCAAACATTCTCAGTCGCTTCCTGTTCATTTCCCCCCCGCCAGCCAGAGTATTGCACCCCCACCCCCCAGCACTGGGTCATCTGGGAGGCTGATAAACACGGCTGCATCTCGCGGAAGCAGTCACCGGAGCTGAGGCCTGCACCACCATCGCCGCCTCCCAGGGTTGGTATTAGCAGGTGGCTGGAGTCGACACTGGGTATCGAACCCAGGTACTCCAGTGTGGGACATGGGCATCCTAAGTGGCCTCTGAACTCTCAGGCTCAAGCCTCACCCCTACAATGCCTAGTGCTAGGATGGGCTGATCGTCCCTGACTTTCCGCACCACTGCTTCCTCTTGCCCATAGCACAGCTGTTTGGCTGGAAGCTGTCATCCAATCCAGTAGCCCACGGTCTTTCAGCTACATTTCCCCGCAGATGCCTGTTTAGAATTGGATAATTCCAAGGTGGGAAGAGACCCTGCAGGATGGGCGTCTCCAATGCACCTCCCTCCCAGCCACAGAGGACACCTGCTGCCCTGTGTGGCCATCGCCAGGTTTTCAGTGGCTCTTCCCAGCTCAGGGGGCCTCACGGCCACCCCTGGAGAAAAGGAAGGAAGCCCTAGATGCCAGCCCCAGCTAAGCCCAGGAGGGCAGGCGTCCCCACCAGGGCCACAGGACCAGAGCTGCCGATCGTCCCCTGAAGGCGACAGGACCCCCGGGCACGTGGGTCACGCCAAGGCTTGATGTTCCTGGAGCCGGGGCAGGTGTGTGGCTGTGGATGTGGGCTGGAAGAGAGCCAGTATCAGGGAGGCCTGAGAGGCAGAGCTGATCTGCAGAGCGTTCAGTAGGTCTGCGAGGGCCACAAACAGATGCTGGCCAGAGATCCCCAGAAGTGTTCAAGGAGGACCCAAATGCAGAAATGCAGGCTGGGATACTGCAGTCAGCAGGCCCAGGACACACCCAGGTCACCCACACGTGTCACAGGCATCTGAGAGCTGGCCCTCCGCCCGGTCTCTGGGGTCAGATGGCCTCGCCTTCTCATGCCTGGGCTTGGCATTTCTCCAGGGTCCTTTAGGGGAAAGTCTCTCCCCCGTGGGTCTCCAGTCCCAGGCTCCTCTCCAGCCCCCGCCCAGGACAACCACCTAGGGACCTCCCCAGGTGCTGGCACCTGAACCCCTCCTGCAGAAGCAAGCCTCCAGTGCAACTTGGCCCAACAGTGTCACAAAGTGGGGACCCCAGAGCAAGCCCCAGGACCCCAACTTGGCAACGCAAGGGCTTAGAAATAACGAAACGGCAGCTCCCACCAGCTCTGCCCCTCCACAGCAGACGGCGTCTCTGAATCCTCTGAACTTGGCCTGTTCGAGATGACCTTGGAGCATGGCATGGCACTCACGAGTCGGGGAGTTCGAGTCCACATCCCAGTGCCACGGGCCCGGCCGTGGGACACGATCGGGAAGGCACCTGTTTCCTTATCTCGAATACAGAGATAGCAACACCACCAGAATTACTAGGAGGATGAAATCGAGTCAATAAATTTACTATGCTTAGAACAGCATCTGGTCCGTGGAAGCACCGGCTCTCCCTGTTAGACCCCTGCCTTAGGGAAGCAATGTGTGAGAGCCTCCGACTTCCATCCCGCCAGTGTAGACCACACGTTGCCGGGCGGCCTTTAGTTCCAGGTGCTGCCACTTCCCTGACCGCGGTGGGCGGGGCTGCACGGCCCTGGCCCCTGCTGCCAGCCCGCCCCGTCAGTGTGAGCTGGCGGCAGTGTGGGTTTGACAGTCAGGCTGGGCGGAGGGGAGGGGGGAATACACATATATTTATTCTGGAAGAGGAACAGACTTCATCGGAGAGCCCGGCAGAGCCGGTGAAGAAGAGCGATGTGTTCGGTCCGGGCACGAAGGGAAGAAAGGAAGCTGCAGATTCAGCGCTGCGCGCGGCGTTTTAATGTGCCGAGTAACTGATTTATAAACGCCGCGGAAGGCGCCGCACATTTGGGTTTTTGCCGTGAATACAGCGTCTCCATTTTTCCATTTTATAGTCTTGGCGGGAAATGGCCTTGTTCGCAGCTGCCACTTAAAGCACTTAACTGTGCCGCAGGGCATCCTGGGATGGTGATAAGAGCCCGTCACCAGCCCGGGGAAGAATTATGCCCGGTGTGGGCTCAGCCCCCTCTCCCGCTGCTCCCTCTCCTCACCCTCCTCCTCCTGCCCACACAAGTGGGTGTCTGAACACTGCTCCTCCCTAACCATGGCTCCCAGCTTCCTAAGGACCCCTGGATAATCACAATTTCGCTCCCACTTTTTGGAAACAGTCTTCCCGGCTATGTTTCAGGCAGTCTGTAACGCAGGATAAACCCGACCCACGGTCAATATGGGGTAGGGGCGTCATCATTTGTCTTCCTGCTGATCTTTTGGTCCGAGGGATGGTGAAAGGATGGTTGCCCCTGATGCCTTCCAAAGCTGTGACCCCAAAGGGTGCCTCCCCGAGGGGAGGGTGGAAGTCACACTCAGACATCAGACAGATCTGGCTCCCGCACTTGCTACAGGATACGAGCTGCTCTGAGACGCAGTCTTCTCATCTGTAAATTGGGAACACAGTAAAACATCATCCCTGCCAGGGCTCTGGGAGTGTGCAGTAGCCAGGGCTCAGCTGAGCTGGCTGTCACCGTAGTGAGTGCCGCCGTGGGCCCACTGATCTCGCACAGGGAGCCCAGCCAGCGACTGCCCCCAGCCTGAGCGTGTGAGGGGCTGCTGCTTCCACCTGAAGACTGGCAGGTAGCGCAGGCAGCAAGAGGTTTGCAAGAACAAACCTAAATACAGAAAGGTCAGAATGAGAGCCTGTCTCGGGGGCCGGCATTGTGGCACAGTGGGTTAAGCTGCCGTCTGGGACAGCAACATCCCACACGAGGGCTAGCTGGAGTCCCAGCTGCTCCCCTTACAATCCAGCTCCCTGCTAATGTGCCTGGGAAGACAGCAGAAGATGGCCCAACTATTTGGGCCCCTGCACCCATGTGGGAGACCCAGATGGAATTCCAGGCTCCTGGCTCTGGCCTGGCCATTGCAGCCATTTGGAGAGTAAACCAGCAGATAGAAGATTCTCTCTCTCTGTCTCTCTCTCTCTCTCATACCACTTTTCACATAAATAAACAAATCTTTAAAATAAAATCAAATAATTGTTTAAGCAAGAGCCAGCAGCAGCCTGTCAGCATTAGGCATCCCTCCCTCTCTCCCCCTCCCCCTCCCTGTCGCCCCACCCCCACCCCGGCTGTCCTCAGTCCCCAGCAGTAAGAGCGTCACAGTGTTGCCATGATGACCAAACAGCACAACGCACATCAAGGGGCTTAGTCACTGCAAAGCACTTTACAAAGCTTTGCTTTTGGGGGAAAGGAGATTTGCATGCAGTGGGAAGCCTGGCTCCCTCCCAACAGGAGGGACCACGCCCTTCTCCCCACTACCCCACCCACCCACGCAACACGTGCAGACTCTGGCTGGGAAAGGTGGGAGTCACCCAGCCTGACCCCTGCTCAGTCGAGGTTGCCCTGTCCCTTTCCCCTCAAACAAAATTGGCCCACGCCCCAAATCCTAAGATATCCCTGAGCTGTCAGGGGTTCAGGCTCCCAGTGGCTCTCAGCTCCGCACGGCAGCTTCAAATCCCAGCGGCCACCAACCTCAAAAGTCACCGCTGACCTCGATGGAGCCACTCAGAGCGCTGTGTGCGTGCTAGGACACTTACCTCTCCCGGTCCCTGAGGCAGCGATGACTCTTATCCCACCTTATAGATGATTAGAACTGGGCACGGAGAGGTTGAGCCACTGGCCTGGGACACAGAGGTAGGGGGCTTCGGGGCCCAAGCTCCTAACCCCAGGTGCTTCTCCCATCTCCTTGCCTGCCCCCTTCCTGGTCCTCCTCGCTGCCCTGGATGTGCACCTCGGCCTGGTTAGACCCTTATACCAGACACTCAAAGGCCAAGACTGTCAGGAAGTTCACGAGCAATGGAGAGAGAGCTTCCCCGTTCCTGGAACCACGTCCCGTCTGCGCACGCGCACTGTTGGTGGGTACGTAACATGGAGCAGCTGCCGTGGAAAACATGGGACAGATCCCCCCAAAATTAAACTCAGAACTACCACAGGCTCCAGCACTTCCACTTCTGGGTAAATGCCCAAAACAGCCCAAGCAGAGTCCCAAAGACCCCGTGTCACCTGCATTCCTGGCCGCGCGACTCAGCAGTGGCCAATACAGACACACACCACCCGGCAGCACCCAGCTCTGGCCATCCCAGGAGCATGTGCTCTGCCGGCCGCCTCCACCCACGTGGAGCCATTCTTCCCCTCCGCCCCGCCCCCCACCCGTCTGTATAAATGGAAGCTCCAGGATTTATTTTCCCACTGATATGGACTGTGCCAAGCCCAGTGGAAGGCACAAGTCCCCACACTGAGATTCGCTGGTAAACAACACATTCTCCACCCTGCAGCAGGACAGATGCCGTGTCTGTCTACAGAACCGTCCCTGGACTGCAGGGAAGAGAGATGGGTTAAGTCAATGGGGTTTGAGCAACCCAGGAAGCAATGTGGGAAGAAAATATTAGAACATCTGCATCTTATATGAAAATGAACTATGTGTTAAATATTATATAAACGTTATACTGATTTTTAGCGATACACTAATACTTAATCCACAGATAGATTGCTACTGTATGATTTACAAATGACTGGCCTATATCAAGAATGGATGCTCAGGGGGCCGGCACTGTGGTGCAGCGGGTTAAAGCCCTGGCCTGAAGTGCCGGCATCCCATATGGGCACCGGTTCTAGTCTCAGCTGCTCCTCTTCCAATCCAGCTCTCTGCTATGGCCTGGGAAAGCAGTAGAAGATGGCCCAAGTCCTTGGGTCCCTGCACCCACGTGGGAGACCCAGAAGAAGCTCTGGGCTTCTGGCTTCGGATAGGCACAGCTCCAGCCGTTGTGGCCATCTGGGGAGTGAACCAGCAGATGGAAGACCTCTCTGTCTCTACCTCTCTCTGCAATTCTGTCTTTCAAATAAATAAAATGAATATTTAAAAAAAAAAAGAATGGGTGCTCAGAAGTTCTTTATTAAAAGGGTTGTGCAATCAGAGGTGGGGTTTGTAGCTCAACGAGTTAAGCCACAGCATGGGACATCAGCATCTCATATGGGAGTGCCAGTTCAGGTCCCAGCTGCTCCTCTTCCAATCCAGCTCCCTACTAGTGTGCCCAGGAGCCAGTGGAAGATGCCTCAAGTGCTTGAGTCCTTGCATCCACATGGGAGACTTGAAAGAAGTACCTCGCTCCTGGCTCTTGGCTTCAGCTTTGCCCAGCCCCAGACATTGTGGCCATTGGGGGAGTGAACCAGTAGATGGAAGCAAATGGAAGATATACATTTATATCTATCTATCTATATATATCAAATAAGTAAATAAATATTTAAAAAAATAAATGAAAAATAATGTTTTAAACAAGAGCCAGTCCAGCCCTGGCTATTAGAAGCATTTGGGTAGTAAACCAGTGGATGGAAGATCTCTGTCTCTATGTGTGTCTGTCTGTCTGTCTCCTTCTGTCACTCTGCCTTCCAAATAAATATATACATCTTTTGTAAAAAGATACAGAGAGGGAGAGGCAGACAGAGAGAGAGGGAGGTCTTCCATCTGCTGGTTCACTCCCCAGATGGCCACAATGGCCAAGGCTGGGCCAGGCTGAAGCCAGGAGCCAGGAGCTTCATCCAGATCTCCCATATGGGTGCAGGGGCCCAAGTATCTGGGCCATTTTCTGCTGCTTTCCCAGGCCACAAGCAGGGAAATGAATGGGAATTGGAGCAGCCAGGACTTGAACTAGTGCCCATATGGGATGCCAGCATTGCAGGCATCAGCTTTACCTGCTATGGCACCAACTTCATGCTTGGTGTCCATAGAAGCAGGTTTGGTAGTCGAGTGGCCCTCCAATCAGCAAGCAGGTAACCCAGGGAGGACTGGCCAACCCAAGAGCCCTGGGGCTCCACCCACTGCCCGATGGGTGCAGGAAAGCTGACACGTGGGGGATTATGGACCTATAGCAGACACCCAGTGTGATCCGGCATCGTCCCGCCCCACAACAGCATGGTCTGCTCGTCTCTGTGGTCCACAGGATCCCACCTCAATGCCTCCTACTGCACACGACTGAAACACCCACTCTTCCAGCAAAACCTCCCCAAACACCAGCGAGGCTTGCGGTGAAACAGAGCCCCTGCGGGCCGCTGGCTCCCTGATGTCCCGCACGTGGACGCACCTCGCTTTTACAAGGAGCAGAAGCAGGTGTTCACAGAGCCTGTGAGGAATTGAGGGGCAGCCACGGGCCCCAGGTCCCTGCGGGCACTCGTTTGCTCCCAAGAGCGTCAGTGGAAGCGGACAGGAGGCCATGGGCTGTAGGAACACCAAGTGCCACGCCTTCACAATCCCAAACGTAACGACAGCGTGCGTGGGAAGAAAGCAGACAGCATCCCCACTGCAGTGTAGTGCATGGTTAGGACGGCGGCTGACGCAGCCACGTCACTCTGGGTTCAAGTCCTGGGGCCTGGGCCCTCACTTGGAGCTGTGCCTTATTTTACCATCTATAAATGAGGTGTGGTGATGACAGTGCCTGCCCCTTGGGATGCTGTGAAGGTTGAATGAATTAGTCAAGACAGAGCCTTTAGGATGTTCTACAGAGGGGGCAACTGCAATGATCTTTTCCCACGGATCCTACACGGCTCACACCCCCTGACATTCGCTCAAATGCTGCCTCCTCTGAGAAGCCTGCCCTGACCAGCCCATACCATCTGCCGCCCTCCAGCCCCGGCCCTGCCAGGCTTGTCTGCATAGCTCCCAAGCCTGCACCCTCAGCACTCAGAAGGGCAGGGACTTCCTCTCCCTTGCCCTCTGGAGTGACCCCCAGGGGCCCAAGGCAGCCACTCAGTAAATACTTGTTTGATAAAGGAGCAGGTTCTGGGGCCAGTGCTGTGGTGTAGTGGGCTAAGCTTCCACCTGCAGTGCCAGCATCCCATATGGCCACCAGTTCAAGTCCCGGCTGCTCCACTTCTTTTTTTTTTTTTTTTTTTTTTTTTTTTTTTTTTTTTTTTTACAGGCAGAGTGGACAGTGAGAGAGAGAGACAGAGAGAAAGGTCTTCCTTTTGCCATTGGTTCACACTCCAATGGCCGCCGTGGCCGGTGCACTGCGGCCGGCGCACCACGCTGATCCGAAGACAGGAGCCAGGTGCTTCTCCTGGTCTCCCATGGGGTGCAGGGCCCAAGCACTTGGGCCATCCTCCACTGCATTCCCTGGCCACAGCAGAGAGCTGGCCTGGAAGAGGGGCAACCGGGACAGAATCCGGCGCCCCGACCAGGACTAGAACCCGGTGTGCCGGTGCCGCTAAATGGAGGATTAGCCTATTGAGCCGCGGCACCAGTCTGCTCCACTTCTGATCTAGCTCTCTGCGAGGGCCTGGGAAAGCAGTGGAAGATGGCCCAACTCCTTGGGCCCCTGCACCCATGTGGGAGACCCAGAAGAAGCTCCTGGCTCCTGGCTTCAGATCGGTGCAGCTCCTGCTGTTACGGCCATCTGGGGAGTGAACCAGCAAATGGAAGACCTTTCTCTCTCTCTCTCCTGCTCCCTGTCTGTGACTCTGCCTCTCAAACATATAAAATCTTTTTAGGGACCGACGCTGTGGTGTAGCTGGTTAACGCCCTGGCCTGAAGCACCGGCATCCCATATGGGTGCCAGTCCTAGTCCCGACTACTGCTCTTCCAATCCAGCTCTCTGCTGTGGCCTGGGAGAGCAGTGGAAGATGGCCCAAGTCCTTGGGCCCCTGCACCCACGTGGGAGACCCAGAGCAAGTTCCTGGCTCCTGGCTTCAGATCAGCACAGCTCCAGCCATTGCAGCCAACTGGGGAGTGAGCCATCGGATGGAAGACTTCTCTCTCTCTCTCTCTCTCTCTCTCTCTCTCTTCTCTGTGTAACTCTCTGATTTTCAAATGGGGAAGCCCACACACAGATCCAAAGAGGCTAAGCTAAGCCCCAGGGCTCGTATCCTGAGAGGGACCCCGTGCAGCCTTGAAGGGAGCTCTTCTGAACCCGGGAGAACCCGCCTCCCCCACCAGCCTTCCAGAACCTCCCGGAGCCACTTCTACTCCGCCTGCCAGACTCACTCCTACACCCCCAGCTGCAGCAGCAGTCTCTCCTTCCTACAGAGCCATTGCTCACCTCCAGGCCTTTACCCAGGCCACCCCCTACCCAGCCTGGAGCACTGTCCCTGCTCCCCTCCACCTGGATGCCAGCTGCGACCCATCCTGTGATTCTTAGCACAAACGCTCCTTCTTCCAGGAAGTCTGCCAGGATTCTCCTGTTGGCTTAGGCTCCCACAAACTGCAATACTCCCCCCCGCCACATTCCCCTCCCCTTGCCTCATGGCCAGTACGTGTTTAGTTGCCCCTCTTTCCTCTCACCTGCTCCCATCTTCGAAGCTCCCAGGGGATGGAGCTGCATCATCTGATTCACAGAACCCCTGAAGGGCAGGTACCATGACCCCCAGGCCACAGATGTTCAGCCACGGGGTTCAGCCTGGGCTTTGAGCTCATGCCCCAGGGCCCATGTGGGTCCCCACCCTATGTGGCCTCCCCTGCTGACCGCGATCCTCCTTCTGATGGACATGCAGCAGGGGGGCCCTGAGTGGGCTCCTCGCCCACTTGTCTACAGGCCTCCTACCTGCAGACCCCGTGACTCGGGCCACACCTCCTGCAACGACCCCCTGGGTTTGCGGCCAACCACCCTGCCTGAGGGAGGGCCTCTCTCCGGACCACCCGAGCAAGTCCTCTTCCAGGGTGAGCCCAGGCCCACTACACCCACACCTCCTCTGTGCCCTTGCACTCCAGGAGCAGGTGTCAGAGCCTCAACCTTGCCCCGCCTCCTCTTCCTCTCTCCGCTGCAACCCAGGAGTCTCAGGTCACGGCCCTCGGATGCTTTGCACGTGCCAGGCCCTGCTCCAGGCTCCTTCCACACATCAACCACCCCATGCAGGAGTCACATCCATGTTACACATGGGCACACAGCAAGGACCGGGCAAGGCTGGGATTTGAACCCACAGCCCGGCGACTTCCCTTCTCTACTGCCCTGCTACCTGGACAAGCCCATGCACCTTGCAGCCCTGCCTGCCTCCTCCTGTCTCCCTCTCCCCTCACAGTACCTGCCGGGGACCCCCTCCCCACTCACTGCCTTCCAGGTTCCCTGTCTCCATGCCCCTCCCCCATTTCCCACTCTGCCCCTCCCTCAGCAAACTCCGCCAGGGCAGGGGCTGTGCCCTCTCACGTGGGCGCTGCACCCCCAGGCCCAGCAGGCGAGAGGCACTCGTTGAACATTTAACGAATGTGCTGCCGAGTGAATGAGCAAAGGGGCCTGACTCTCGCTTTTCCAATTTGGAAAGCTTGCTCCTCTCCAAGACAAAGTCTTCCCATTACTCCTGGCTATAAATCGGCAGCTTCAAAGGCTTAATCCTTCTACGCTTACTGCAAACCCATACACACGGGGAAATAAATACGCTTCTCTTTTAGGAGGAAAAAGAAGGCTTTTCATGGCATCATAAACACAGCGCTTTATTTTTCATCTCACAGACCCTGTCTGGCTTTAGTTACGCTCAGGAGCCTGGGAAAGACTGGAAGCCAACACTCATGTGAAAAACAGCCGTGGCCGCAGCCGCCCGGGGCGAGCGGAGACGCAAGCACGTCTGTGTGTGTCCGGTGGCCATCAGTCATCCCCGGAATGGGGCCCACGCAGCACCATCATCCACAGTAAATGGCAAGGATGCTTGGTGAAAGAGAACACAGAGGCACGGGGGGCTGTCGGTGAGGCGGCGGCGAAGAACCCCAGGATGCTGTCAAAATCTTTCAAAATCTTTCAAACCTCTTGTGAGGACCAGGGGAGCCGGGCCAGTTTCAGGTCCACCTGGTCCTTTCCCAGGGCATCCACAGCCATCAGCGTCAGCTGGGAGGGCAGGTGCCCGGCACGGTGGGTAAGCATCTCTCGGGGCTCCTGCATCCCATATCACAGTGCCTGGTTCGTGGTCCAGCTCCTCCACTTCTGATTCCAGCTCCCTGCTAATGCACCCTGGGAGGCAGCAGCTGATGGCTCAAGTACTTGAGTCCCTGTCACCCTCGTGGGAGACCCGGATGTAGTTCCAGGCTCCTGGCTTTGCCTTTGACTAGCCCTGGCTCTTGTGGGCATTTGGGGAGTGAACCAGCAGATCGGAGTTCTGTGTGTGTGTATGTGTGTGTGTGTGCGTGTTTCTCTATCTTTCAAATAAAATGAAAACAAATAAATAAACTTTAAAAAATGCTTGGGGGGGGGGGCAGCGGCGCTGTGGCACAGTGGGTTAATGCTCTGCCCTGAAGCACCGGTGTCCCATATGGGTCCCGGTTCGAGAGCCAGTTACTCCACTTCTGATCCAGCTCTCTGCTATGGCCTGGGAAAGCAGTGGAAGATGGCCCAAGTTCTTGGGCCCCTGTACCTGTGTGGGATACCCGAAAGAATCCCCTGGCTCCTGGCTTCGGATCAGCACAGCTCTGTCCATTGCGGTCAATTGGGGAGTGAACCAGCGGATGGAAGACCTCTCTCTCTCTCTCTCTCTCTCTCTCTCTCTCTGCCTCTCTTCTCTCTGTGTAACTCTGACTTTCAAATAAATAAATAAATCTTTAAAACGCAGATGGGGATTCGACTTGCATTTATTCATTCATGAATTCATTTATTCGTTCTCTGATGTATATCAACATTGCTCATGGAATACTTCCCCCTCTGCCTCCAGGGCCCATCCAGGCTGAACATCCTGGCCATGCTGTACATGGCTAATCCTGGCTGATGTGTTTGAGCAGAAATGAGCCCTCCTCGCTTTCAAGTTACAGCACAGGGGAGACCTCCCCCCAACAGAGACCCAGCCACACTGGAGACAGCAACCTGGGTCAGAGAGAAGGGACAGGGAGCAGAGATGCAGCCATGAGATGGACAGGTGGGGTGAGCGAGGGCTGGGCTCGACCCAGCCTGCCCGCACTCATGGAGTGCAATCAAGCCCTGGCGCCAAGTCTCCTCATCTGTGAAATGGGTTTGACAGCAACACTTACCCCTCTGAGCATCCTCCCAAAACGGAAAGAGCTTCTGCTGCCGCCCTGCCCCCAGCATCTGCCTCCCCGTCCCCTTCCCCTTCCCGCTCCTAAGTCTCCAGGACAGATCATGTGACAAACAAGAGACCAAGAAAACACGGACAGCCTTGCCTGGAGCAGCAGCCCACAGCCCGCACACTGCAGCTGCGTGCCCTGCACTGGAGGAGACCGAGGCCTCTAGGAGGCACGATCCCTTTAGGGGGATCCATTTTGGGGGACTCTGTGCCAGGTATGCCTGCGCAGTCGTGCAAGCAGAGGCCGGGGTGGCACACTGTACCAGGCAGCCCAACGCCACAATGGCACACCTTAGGACTGGACCCTTAGGCCACACACACTCTCTTCTCACGGTTCTGGGGGCTGAGGCCCAAGGTCAAGGGGTCCCCACCTCCTTGGCTGGCAGACAGCCCTCCTCCCCCAGCCTCTCCTCTGAGCAGGCTCCGCCCCCCCTCCCCCCACCGCCAGGTCTCTCCGTGTGTTCCCAGCTCCTCTGTTTATAAGGGCACCCGAATAAAGGACTACCCTAAGGACCTTGTTTTCATTTAGTTATCTCTTTTTTTTTTTTTTTTTTTTTTTTTTTTGACAGGCAGAGAGGACAGTGAGAGACAGAGAGAAAGGTCTTCCTTTGCCATTGGTTCACCCTCCAATGGCCGCCGCGGCCGGCACGCTGCAGCCGGCGCACCGTGCTGATCTGATGGCAGGACCCAGGTGCTTCTCCTGGTCTCCCATGCGGGTGCAAGGCCCAAGCACTTGGGCCATCCTCCACTGAACTCCCGGGCCACAGCAGAGAGCTGGCCTGGAAGAGGGCAACCGGGACAGAATCCGGCGCCCCAATCGGGACTAGAACCCGGTGTGCTGGCGCTGCAAGGCGAAGGATTAGCCTAGTGAGCCGCGACGCCGGCCATTTAGTTCCCTCTTCTAAGTCTCCTGACTTCAGACTAGCTCAGCAACTGTGGGCATCTGAGGAGTGAACCAGAAGATTGGAGCTCTTTCTTTGTCTGTGTCAGTCTCTCTTTCTCTACCTTTCAAATTAACATAAATACATATACAATACAATTGTAGGGGCTGCTGCTGTGGCACAGCGGGTTAAAGCTGCAAACTGCAGTGCCGGCATCCCAGATGGGCGCCGGTTCGAGTCCCAGGTGCTCCACTTCCCATCCAGCTCTCTGCTATGGTCTGGGAAAGCAGTGGAAGATGGCCCAAGTCCTTGGGCTCCTGCACCCATGTGGGAGACCTGGAAGAAGTTCCAGGTTTCTGACTTCAGCCTGGTCCAGTTGTTGCAGCCACTTTGGGAGTGAACCAGCGATGGAAGATCTCTCTTTCTGTGTCTCTCCTTCTCTGTCTTCCAAACAAATAAATCTTTTAAAAAAATGTAAAAAATAAAAATTTAAATAGTGTTTCAGGGAATGTGTAGTGGAAGAGTAATTGTTTCTGGGGAAAAGAAGATGCCTCGCTCTCCACCGACCTAGGTCAACTCCAAGGCTTCCCTCGGACTCCAGCACTGCCTGGCCCCGCCCCTGACCCCCTAGCAGCCCCAGCCCCCATCTGCACTCAGCTGGTTGCCCGCGGCTCCTGCCAATCTCCCTCTCACCTGTTCCCAGTAAATTGTCACCTGTTCAGTCTCCTTGACCTTGACGTGGGCATCGGCAGAGCTCCTGGCCAGGCCCACACCAGACGGCAGGTGGCGCGGCCCTGCCCTCCCCCAACCCTCTCTGATTCCTCCGCCTGACATCTGCTCCTCTGACGCCGCTCCTCAGGACAAAGTGCATTCTCCGCTGACCCAGATTCTGTGCCTTTGATGGTGAATGAGAAGCTGGACTTCCGTCCCTGGCGACTGAAGCTTTGCAAAATGCTTGCTCAGATCAGGTGAGAAAAAAAGAATACCGGTGGGCAGGGGGTGGGGGGCTTCTCTTTGCTGAAAGAGCACTGGGCAGGGGGCAGGAAGGAGAGGGGCAGGTGTTTAGTGATCAAGAGGTGGCCAGGTCCTTTCAGCTCGCCTCGTCCAGAGGCGTCAAAGTGGGCTTCTTTTCCGTATCTTGAACCTTGTGGAGGTGCAATTTACCTGCCCTGAGCTCCACCTCTCTGAGGGTACAGTTCACGGCTCTTTGGCTGACCACAGTTGCGCAGTCACAACCACAACCTAACTGCGACCGGTCCCCAAGCCTCCCAAAGGAAATAGCCACGCCCCTTAGCAGCCACTCCCTGTGGCCCTAGGCACCAATTAATCCACTCTCTGTCTCTACAGATTTGCCTATTCGGGACATCAACTGTAAACGATGCCATGCAACAGGCGGGCTTTCTGGCTGGCTTCTTTCACGTGATGTAATGTGTTTGAGTCTGTGCTCGTCGTCCCATGTACTGGGACTGACTGTGCTCCTGTTTGTTGTCAGTGGCATTCTGTCCTATCAACATAGAGCATTTCACTTCTCCATCCTCCAAATGATGGTCGTCGGGGTTCCTTCCACATCTTTGGCATTCTGAATGATGCTGCCATGAATATATGCATATAATCCTTTTATGGACATAACTTTTTATTATTTGAGAGACAGAGAGAGAGAAATAGGCAGGCAGACAGAGAGCTCCTATCCACTTGTTCACTCTCCAAATGCCCACGATGGCAGGGGCTGAGCCAGGCCAAAACCAGGAGCTGAGAACTCAATCCAGGTCTTCCATGTGTGTAACAGGAACCCAACTACTTGAGCCATAACCCGCAGGCTCCCCGGGGTCTGCATTAGCAGGAAGCTGGAATCGGGACCTGGAGCCCGGAATTGAACCTAGGTACTCCCGCGTGGGGTGTGGGCTTCTTCACTGCTGGGTCTCAGGGCCCACCCCAGACACCTGTTTTCATCGCTCCTGGAGCTGGAATTGCTGGGTCACATGGGAACTCTACTGACAACATTCTGAAAAACTTCTGGAGCCATTTTCCATCCCCCAACAATGTATGAGGGTCCCCACGCTGGCTGTGGGGCTGTTGTCTGCTCGATTCCAGCCATCCTGGTGGAAATGCAATGCTGTTTCCCTGAGGTTTGGGTTTGCAGTCCCTTAGCATCTAATGCCGGTAAGCAGCTTTTCGTGTGCTTGCTGCCCATGGGTAAGGACGCCTCTTCTTAAAATAATACATTGGAAAGAATGAAAAAAAGCGAATGTTCTGCCCCTCATCTAAAAACCTGGGTGGGAACCTTGGTTCTGCCACTTATTGGGTTGGTTTATGCAAAACCCTGCACAGTACCATTGTGCATTTGCTCAGCACTTTACTCCTGACAACATGCTTTTACTCGGACTGTCTTGGTTAAATCCAACATCTATCATCACCCCCATTTTACGGATGAAGAAACTGAGGGTCCAATAGGTTCAGGGACTGTCCCAAGGTAACACAGCTGGTAGGCGACAGGGCCAGGATTCAACTCAAGTCTGTCTGAACCAAAGATGTTGCTCTTTACTACTCTGTTTTATCTCCACGGCCTCATAGCCCCAAGGCCCACAGTCCTAACACCTACAGAATATAAGAACTCCCACAGAGTCATAAGGACTGAGATATAGAGAATGCCGAGGGTTGGTGAGACATGGCTTTTTTTTTTTTTTTGACAGACAGAGTGGACAGTGAGAGAGAGAGAGAGAGAGAGAGAAAGGTCTTCCTTTTGCCGTTGGTTCACTCTCCAATGGCCACTGCAGCCGGTGCACTGTGCTGATCCGAAGCCAGGAGCCAGGTGCTTCTCCTGGTCTCCATGTGGGTGCAGGGCCCAAGCACTTGGGCCATCCTCCACTGCACTCCCTGACCACAGCAGAGAGCTGGCCTGGAAGAGGGGCAACCAGGACAGAATCTGGCGCCCCGACCGGGACTAGAACCCGGTGTGCTGGCGCCGCAAGGCGGAGGATTAGCTTAGTGAGCCACGGCGCCGGCCCAAGACATGGCTTTATATAGAATAACTCATGTAATCCTTGTAACGATATTGCTGTGTTTTCTTGATCAGAAAACTAGGCTCAGAGAGGTCTAATCTCTCACTCAGCATCACTCAGCAAAGCAGTAATGAAACCAGGGGGTCTGTTTCCAGCATCTGACGGATCCCACACCATCGCCTCAATTCAGCCGTCTCAGAACAGAAGCAGAGTCTGTTCTCATGAAGCAGAATGAGAGTTGTGTCCCACATCCTCTACCCCCGGTTCTAAATTCATATTTCACCCCTTCCAGAGAGAAAAACAAGTTCTTCCTTGCATTCAGAACAAACTGTGAAATCACACGGAAGCATGAGCTGGACAGAACCTCTCTTGGGCCCATGGCCTGAGCCCTGTGCCCCTCTGCTGTGTCCTCAGTGCTGTGTGGCCTCCCAGGGTCCTGCAGCCTCGCTCCACACTTCCCACATCAGAACCTGCAATCCAGCAAGATTCCCAGGATCCCCGTGTGCTCCTTAAAAGTTGGAGACAGCCGTCCGTGCTCATGCCCACAACAGCGTCTCCACCCCTCTCCCTCTCTGTACCCTGGCCGCCACTCAGCACACTCCCCACCCCAGCAGGTTCATCTCTTGAGCAACCACCCCCTGCCTGCCTGTGACCCGGCAAGCTCCCAGCTCCCTCCTCAGAACTCACCAGCCACCTTGTGCCGGGAGTCTGCTCCCAGGAGTCCTCACTTCAGTTCTGGGAAGCTGCTTCTTGCACAGGTCTCAGCAGCCAGGAATCCAATTTTTTAATTTGCATTTGAATGTCTAATTCAAGCAGGGCACAGACCACACTCAGCCCCCATCCTCACTGCTCCCCACTGCTCTGCCCCCCAGGGCCCCTCATTTCTGTCCTCTTAAGCACCTGTCCCACAAAATATGGATTCCCATGAGACAATTTGGGGAGATACTCCAAGGTCATATGTGTTTGGGAAATGGTGTCTCCTCTCTAGTAGGCATTCTGATGGCTCAAATTAGTCCTGCAGTAAAAAGAAAATCCTAATTTACCCAGTATTCCCCAAACTTGCTAGCTCACAAAATTCCTGTCCTCAAGGAACCCCTATAAATACCTGATAGAGCATTGCCGGGAACACGTCTTGGAAACCCCTGCTGCAGACAGGGGCTCATAGTCCCACTGTTTAAGGCTGGGGCGCCAGGAAGTCTGCATTGCATCCTCTCCCCTTCCCAGGTCATTTTGATGTCCAGGCACAATGCACCAGAGAATGGTACGACTCGTGCAATCTCTGACAATAATGACCATTTGCCCAGCACTTCACAGTTTATAGGTAGGTTTGCATATGCACCGGCACACTGGCCATGCTACCTCATTCAGCGCAGGCGACTGTAACCAAATGCCACAGGATGCGTGGCTTAAGCAACAGCCACATACTTCTCATAGTTCTGGATGCTGGGAAGGCCAAGATCAAGGTGCCAGCAGGAACCAGTGCTGTGGCATGGAAGACTAAGCCTCCACCTACAGTGCTGTTATCCCATATGGGCGCCGGTTCAAGTCCCAACTGCTCCACGTCCCATCCAAGTCCCTACTAATGTGCCTGGGAAAGTAGCAGAGGATGGCCAAAGCGCTTGGACCCCTGCACCAGCGTGGGAGACCAGAATGAAGCTCCTGGCTTGGGCCTGGCCCAGCCCTGGCCTTTACGGCCATTTGAGGAATGAACCAGCAGATAAAAGATCTCTCTCTCTCTTTCTCTCTCTCCTTCTATCTCTGCTTTTCAAGTAAATAAATAAATATTAAAAAAAAAAAAAGTGCCAGCAGATTTAGGGTCTGAAAAAGACCCACTTTCTGGTTGAAAGGCATCCGTATTTCACTATGTGCTCACATGGTGGAAGAGGCGACCAAGCTCTCTGGGGTCTCCTTTTTTTAAGATTTATTTATTTAAGGCCGGCGCCGTGGCTCACTAGGCTAATCCTCCACCTTGTGGCGCCGGCACACCGGGTTCTAGTCCCGGTCGGGGCGCCGGATTCTGTCCTGGTTGCCCCTCTTCCAGGCCAGCTCTCTGCTGTGGCCCGGAGTGCAGTGGAGGATGGCCCAAGTGCTTGGGCCCTGCACCCCATGGGAGACCAGGAGAAGCACCTGGCTCCTGGCTTCGGATCAGTGAGATGCACCGGCCACAGCGTGCCGGCTGCAGCAGCCATTGGAGGGTGAACCTACGGCAAAAGGAAGACCTTTCTCTCTGTCTCTCTCTCTTTCTCATTGTCCACTCTGCCTGTCAAAAATAAAAAAAAAAATAAAAATAAAAAAAGAGAATAACTTTAAAAAAAGATTTATTATTTGAAAGGCAAAGCTACAGAGAGGCATAGGCAGAGAGAGAGGGAGAGGTCTTCCATCCACTGGTTCACTCCCCAGATGGCCACAACGGCTGGAGCTGTGCCAATTCGAAGCCAGAAGCCAAGAGCTTCTTCTGGGTCTCCCACGTGGGTGCAGGGGCCCAAGGACTTGGGCCATCTTCCACTGCTTTCTCAGGCCAGAGCAGAGAGCTGGATCAGAAGTGGAGTAGCCAGGACTGGAACCGGTGCCCATATGGGATGCCGGCACTGCAAGCGGCGGCTTACCCGCTATGCCACAGTGCCGACTCCCTGGAGTCTCCTTTATGAGGACATTAATCCCACTCATCAGGGTTCTGCCATTGTGATCTAATTACCCACCCCCACGAATCCCACATCCGAGGACTGTCACCTTGGGGATTAAGATTTCAACATGAAGCTTGTGAGGACACAAACATTCAGCCACTTGGCTGCCACACTGCTCCCCTCTCCAGATGCATGTCTTCTTAATTGAAAAAAAAAAAAATCCATGTCACCCGAGGAGCCACAAAAACCTTAACTCAATCCTGCATCAACTCAAAGATCTAAAGTTCAAAATCTCATCTGAATGTCATCGCAGTCACATAGGGGTGAAGGTCGAGGTACAACTCACCCCGAGGCAAGCTCCCCTCCAGTGCTGATGCCGTGAAATCAGACAAGCCGTGTGCTTCCAAAATACAATGGCTGGACAGGCATGGGACAGACAGTCCCATTCCAAAGGGGAAGAAAAAAAAAAGAAGAAGAAGAAGAAAAAAAAAATGATGGGTCTCAGGCAAGTCCAAGAGCTGAAGCTTCAACAACAATCTTCTTTGGCTCAATGCTCTGTCGTGGAGGTCTTCATGGGTGGACATCCCATCCCATCCCTGCAGCCCTGCCCAGAGCTCTGCTGGGTGCAGCTCTTGACTTTAGCTCTCACAGTTTGGAGCCATGTGCTTACGGCCTCACACAGTGGTTCTGGGCTCTTGGGGGTGACCTTCCCCCTCTCCCGGGCATCACACCAGCAGGAACTCCTCTAGTGTTCTCTACCTGAGTTGCACGCTCATGGCGCCCCGTGGCTTCGTAGCCACCATGGCTTATGCAATCTGTCCATAACAATGGACACTGTTAGTCTCTTCCTTGTGCCTTCCAGGATCTACTGGACCTACCATCAGGGTGGCACAGCACCAGAGTGCAGGGAGTGGGGTGGGGCCCACAGTGCAAGGTAACGCTGGGTGCTGAGGCCCCACAGGCCCCTGCATCTCCTCCTCTGAGATCATCCTGATGGTCTCTGTATCACCCAGGGGGCAGGTGGGTCACTCTTCCACTAACTTCACCAACACTTCCTGGCTTCTGTTTAGATGGCCACCCATTCTCTTTACCAGACGGTCCCGCTCATAAGGATCTCTTCCCAATGGGCTTTCTCGTTCTTTGCAATATGGGCAGTGAGAGTGTCCAGAGCTTTCAGTTTAGCTTCCTTTCTGATTAACGAGTCCATCTTTAAGTCATTTTCCTCTTCTCACACTTTACTGCAAGCAGTCAAGAGGGGCCAGGTGCTCCTTCAACGCTTTGCCTCGACAGCTGCTCAGCCAAGTATCCAACTTCACTGCTTTCAAGTTGCACCTTCCACAAGACAGGAGGACACAAACATACATGAGCCAAGTGCCTCGCACCTTCATCGAAAGAACGGCTTGTCTTCCAATGTCCAGTCACATTCCCTCATCGGAATGGCCTTTACCAACCATATGTCCACCAACACTCCGTTCAGGATTAAGTAAATATTCTCTCAGATGATCAAGGCTGTCTCAATAACTCTCCTCTTTGCTTTTTTTTTTTTTATTTGACAGGCAGAATTACAGAGAGAGAGAGAGAGAGAGAGAGGTCTTCCATCTGCTGGTTCACTCCCCCAATGGCCACAATGGCCAGAGCTGAGCTGATCTGAAGGCAGGAAGCAGGAGTGGGGTACCCGGGAGCCACGGAATGGGGGCAGTCAGCTTCATAGGCAGAACTCACGCTTCTCTAGTTAAACCAGAATGCCACATTTTCTGGAGAAAAATCGGTTCCTTGGTTGAGAGGTGAAGTGGTTCTTAAATCATCAGGAGAAAACTGCCAGCAGCCACGGTGAGTGGGGGGAGCCTGACGTGGAATTGAAGCTCCTTGTCCGTGTCTCCCTTTTCCACTAGGAACCCTCTGTGGCCCCAGGACAGGGCAGAGGAGGCCCCGCAGCACCCGGCAGCAATGGGGGAGCTGAGCACAGGACACAGGCAAGACTCCAAGGCTGCTCAGAAAGTGCATGGTCTCACGGAAGGGGCAGGCGCACTGGGGTTGGGGCCAGGCTTCCAGCAGGGGCCACGGGAGGAAGGCGCAGCGGGGCTGGGAGCAGGAGGGCAGGCGAGAAGGAGTGTTCTGCCTTTCTTTTCTGTGTCGCTCGCTCGAGGCTGAGATGCCCAGACCAGTGGCTGTCACACTCCCTGGAGGGCTGTGAACTGCGGGTTCCTGTAGCAATAGGTCTGGGACAGGTGTGCAGGGCGGGGGAGGGAGTGCTTCCATCGCTGTTTCATTCCCCAGATGGCTGCAACAGCTGGAGCTGAGCGGGGCCGAAGCCAGAAGCCTGGACTCCATGCAGTCTCCCACGTGGGCAGCAGGGGTCCAAGGACTCAAGCCGTCATCGCTGCCTCTCGGGTACATTAGAGGGGAGCTGTATTGGAAGCAGAGTAGCTGGGACTTGAATGGGTGCTCTGACATGGGATACTTGTGTCACAAGTGGTGGCTCCACCCACTGCACCACAACTTCCGCCCCCTAATTCTGTTTCAAATTTGGAAGAAGGGAAGGAGTGCTGAAGAGAGCCGGTAACTTCTGTAGGGTTGGGGTCTTGGTTTTTTCCCCTCTTTGCTCCTTATGTTCAGAGAACTCAGGTCAGAAAAATGAATTGTGGGAAGCAAATGTCCACACTTTGGCTGTCATACCACTGTTAGCTAGAATGCCCCACTAAGAAGAAAGACGGGAGGGGACAGTGTTGTGGCACAGCAAGTAAAGCCACCGCCTGCAACACTGGCATCCTATATGTGCAGCAATTCAAGTCCCACCTGCTCCACTGCTGATCCAGCCCTCTGCTAATGGCTGGGGAAAAGCAGCTGAGGATGGCCCAAGTGTTTGGGCCCTTGCACCCACGTGGGAGACCTGGAAGAAGCTGTTGCGGCCATCTGGGGAATGAACCAGCAGATGGAAGATCTCTCCCTGTCTGTAACTGTGACTTTCAAATACATGAATATATTTTAAAAAAAAAAGAATGAAAGGCAGGGGTGAGTTCCTTACTTGGGTTTGGGAAGTAATCAGTCGTGTTTCAGATGAGTTGGCATTTCCTGGATTGGGACCACAACTGTGCTGCTAACCTCCCTTTTCCTGAGGCTGAAGGTTAATCAAGATTCTAGCCACTGCGGACGCCTCTCAGAGTTGGGAAGGCGAAGCCAGTTCATCGGCAGCACAGGGACTCCAGCTCACCGCTCGCCTGCAATAACATGCCGGGAACGGCAGCCACTATTGTTGCCGATGAGGAAGCGAGACTGGTGGATGTGAAGTTACTTGCGTGGAGTCACAGTCTACTAAGTGTCAGGGTCCCTGCCCTTTGCCCTACCCTCCGCCTTCCGTAAGGGATGTGAAAACCCATGGCAAGCTGTGCAACATCCGACACCAGCCAGGACTGCTATGACAGCAGCCCTCATCGATTTTTCATGTGCAGGGTAATTTTCTTGAGCTTCTTTATTTCCCTCATTGAACAAATCTGCAGCCACTTGTACGTACTGACAGTAGCAGCTCCGCCTTTGCGACTTGTGTTTCATCCCAGATCCTCGGCCCCCAGGGACCCCCGGGACCCCAGGCACTCCCCCACCCCCACCCCGGGTTCCCAGTATTCTCAATGTTTTTCCCCATTAGCCCATTGCCTGGGAGAATTCCCAGCCTGCTCCCCCTCCCCACCCCCACCTGAAGCCACTTTGTTGCGCCGGCATAATTTCTTACAATAACATTAGCATATCATCGGAGCTCATTACCTTCAGTGTAATAGTTCCCTATTGAACTGTGTCAGACTAATTATGTCAGTTCCTTTTCATTCCAGTTTAGTGCTTCTCCAGAGAGGCCCAGTGCAGCACTGGTAATCATGATTAAACTGCTGTCTAATGCTCCGCTGCATGGCCAAACCAAACAGGGGGAAATTCCTCGCCGAAGACGGGGCTCGCACGAGCCCTTGTACTTGATGCAATTTGGTGTTTAAAAAGCCATTCCCCAGCGGTCACTCCTACGTGACGATGGAAGGCTGGTTGCGTTTCCTGGGGATGGGATTTGAAAAGGCAAACTGGGGAGGGAGACAGCTCTGTGAGGCGAGGTGCAGGCTGGCCAGCAACTCAGATGTTTTCCATTGGCCGGGGGAGCCCTGGAGTTCTGACACAGAGCGTCTGGAGCCAAGCGTTGCGGCTCAGCCGGCGGCGGAGGTTGGGTGCACAGGAAGAGGCAGGCGTAATGAATCAGGACAAGCCAATATCAGATGTTTAAAGCTCCGTTGCTGGTGTCAGACCAAAGAGCCCCGGGAAGATGAATGAAAATGAAGTCATTTTCACCTTCCTGTCGCCGCACACGGAGGGAGCTCGGTGCTCACGCTGGAATCGAACACGCTTCTTCCTTCTGCACAAAGGGGAGGAAGGAGATCTCGGGCTTGAGCAAGCGCTGACAGAGGACTGCGCTCCTCGCCTCCTGGCACAGTGAGCACCCACGCTCGATGGTGACGATGATGACGAATCCCAGCAAGGTTAACAACGAGTACCAGTTCCGGGTGCTGACATGTGCTGGCTCATTCAGCCGGTGGGATCACGTTACGGGAGAGAGGGGTCTTGTGCCCGGTTAGCAGGCAAATACCAGGAACACAGGGAGATCCGGTAACTTGCTTAAGGCTGCTCCTGGACCCCCCACCCCCACCCCCACCCCCATCCAACTCCCAAGCCTGTGTGCAGAGCTGTGCTCACTCTTTGTTTAATCAGGCAATGTGTCCACAACCTTTCCTCCCCCAACCTTGAGCTGTGCCCCTCAGACCCCGTGTGAGCTCCACAGGCCTTCCTGGGGTGCAGGGTGATCCGTTCCGTGAGTAGAGGGCCATGAAAGCACCACCATTCATTCATTCCTTCGCATGTGTTCTTTTGAGCACCTGCTATGTGTCAGGCTCTGCTGGGGTCAGCAAGACAGCCAAAGACCTTGCTTTCCTCGATTCTTTGGTCTGTGTTGCAGCAAATGGACTGAGACAGGAAATTGGTTCCAAGAAGTAGGGTGCTGCTGTGTCAAGCACCTAAAAATGTGGATGGAAGCAGCTTTGGAACTCGGTAATGTGTAGAAGCTGGCAGAGTTTGGAGGTGCGTGCTGGAAAAAAAACCTGTGCTGCTGGGAGCAAAACTGTCAAGGGCGATTCTGGCAAGGGTCAGAAAGCAAAGAAGAGGGGCCGGCACTGTGGGATAGTGGGCTAAGCCTCTGCCTGCAGCTCTGGCTTCCCATATGGGCACTGGTTCGAGTCCTAGCTGCTCCTCTTCTGATCCAGCTCTCTGCTACAGGCTTGGAAAAGCAGTGGAAGATGGCCCAAGTGCTTGGGACCTTATACTCCACGTACTCCTGCAGCTGCCATGGGCCTATTTTCACACCAAGGACCCACACTTGGCTGGAGGGGCCTCTGGGTCACCCTGGATGGCTTTGACCTCCTGTGGTACTGCTGGGGGAGGAAAGCCATGCACCCCAGCCTGCAGCACTCATGGCCACTCCCTGGCCCAGGCGACAGAGGCCAAGCTTCACGCCAGCCCCCGGCAGCACCTGCTGGGGCTGGGCCCCAAGACTCCCAGGCAGGTGCTGGATCCTGCATCCCTGCGATCCCCTGGGATAATCCACAGCACAGGGCAGGCTAAGCTCCATTGGCCCTCACTTCTGTTCACCCTCCCCAAACGGCGGCACAAGAATGCAGAAACCCTGGAGCCTCAGGGGTAAGATAGGTAGCAACACACGAACCCCTCAGGCAGGCCCAGGACTGGTCTCTCATGTGGCCATCGGCTGTCCACAACATGAGATCCCCCTCCCCACACAGCCGGCTGCAAGCTGCAGACAGAGTCGGCCCTTGTCAGCAGCCATGTGCCAGTGCCACCTGTGTGAGCAGCAGTGTTGGTCGTCGGAGGGGCATCAACGCCAGGCCTGCCTCTCCCCACCTGCAGCTGACAGCGTTCCTGGGCTGGTCACTGCCCGACAGTCAGCTGGACCCACAGGCTCCCAGGGAACTCAGCAGAGGTCTTGTTCTCCACAGAGTCGCCAGTGGCCAGGAGCAGAGGGACATCCCAGGATGACCTCCGTCTCCCCTCCAAGCAGACAGAGTCGGGCCTGCAGCCGCCACCCTGCTAGCTGGCGGCTCCCATGTTCCACTGAAGTCCCTGCTCCCTGGGCCCCCAGCTCTCTGCCAGGTACCCCGTAAGTCTCAGTCCCCCTCTGCTCTCAGAGCCCCCTGGGTGGCCACCTTCCCTCTCAGGGTCTCCATCTCCCCATCTGTCTTACAACAATGACCACAATGCCTGCTTCCCAGTCCCTAGTCTTAGCACATGCTCAGCAGGACAGGTAGAAGTGATTTTTGATTGTTATTATTGACTACTGCGGCGGCCACAGGATGGGAGGGCAACCTAAGTGGAAAGGCACAAGAAGGGGGCCCTCAGCCCTTGCCCTGCCTGGCCTGTGTCCGGAGCACATGCAGCAGTAGGGGGAAGGCGGGTCTGAGTAACTGCACTCCTGGCCTGACCACCAAGGGTCTGTGTCCATGGGAACCCACCCAGGGCCCAATCCATGCTGAAGTGGTTCTTCTGGGAGCACCCTCAGCTTGGGCACACTGGAGCCTCATACTTTCCTCAGAGCAAAACCAGGGGCATCAGGCACAGAGACCCTATCCTCCCTGCCCCCCAGGCTGGGTCTGGATAGTCAAGGCCACACCAGTCCACAGCAGGACAGGGAGACAAACAAGGTGTGATGCCTTCTCAAGACCCTTCTCCTGGGCTTTGCAAGACCCCAGGGGTCAACCCTTATCCTGTCCAACCTCGCCAAGCCCCTGCCTATAACTTCATGACTTATTTGACTTTAGGTTCTTTGGGCTGCAAGGAACCAAGCAATCTGATGCAAGCTGGCTTAAGTAATATATAGACAGGAATATATAGGCTTATGAAACTACGGAGTTCAGTGATAGATCTGGCTGCAGGCATGGCTGGATACAGGGGCTCAGAATTATATTACCTAACAAATACTTGTTAGTATCTCCATGTGCCAGGCATACAAAGCAAACTCCAGCCCTCAGGAAGACTCAAACTGTGTAAGAAGCGCGTTCCTTCCCCATCTCCCTGAGTGGACACAGCCAGACGCCGGGCCATGACCACAGCAGCTGCAGCACAAGCTTAAACATCCAGGGGCCAAGCTCCTACTCCTGGAGCAACCACTGTGACCGGGGGACGGGGTGCGGGGGGTGGCTCGGGCCCTGACCTCATGGTCCATTCAGATCGCTGAAGAGAGGCTGGAGGAGGGACACAGCAGATGACGTGGGCGTAGATTCCGGGAGCATCAGCAAGTGTCTTCTCCCTTCACCCAGGTCTCCTCGCCAAGTGCACCTGACCATGGACCTGCGTTCTTTCTCCCTGGGTTTCCTCCCAGAAGTAAAACAACAAAAATGTATTCAGTTGCACTTGAATTTCACACCCATCATCTCCTCCTCTCCAAACAGTGCCTGTGAAATGCTGAGTGCCGTGGACTTCACGTTGGTGACGTCATATGCCGAAGCCCAACCCCCAATGTGATGGTGTCGGGGCTGGTTGGGGGAGGGGCTTGGAAGGTACTTAGGGTCAGATGAGGTCATGGAGGTGAAGCCTTCATAATAGGGTTGGTGGATACCAGAGAGCTTGCTCCTTGCACCCTCCACACCTCAGCACGAGAGTGACAGCTAAAGGACAGCTCAAGGTAGCAGAAGTGGCGCTGACCAGTGTCTCCGGAGTCAGGACACCTGCTCATTCATCTGACCTTTGCCATTGACTGGCTGGTAGACCCCCCACTCTCACACCTGTAAAATGAGGGGTTTGCATCGGGGGTACACACCAAGATCCCTTCCAGCTCAGATGCACCTGTCTGTGCCCTGACACTGCTGGGGAGCTGGGACAGCAGGAAGAAGACCCTGCGGCCGGGTGCCCAGGTATCCGACCCTTGCCCACCCCTCCTGCCTCCACTCAGGGCTCTGGGGGGGCAGGTGGGGGCCAATCTCTGCAGGAGACAATACCCGCTTGTCTGCAGCTTCCCCAGGCTGGCCCAGGGTCGAGCCGCTGATAGAATTTCAGATGCTTAGTCATACTTTTTTGAGTAAATATCACGGTAAAAAGACATGACATTTCCGGGGCCAGTCTTCAGCATTAATAAAAGATTCCAAGAACAGGATGACCTTTTCACAAAGGATTTGTAAATGCCAAAAACTACATAAAACCTCTCTTTCTGAGGCAGACAGGATTGTCACACTCAGCATTTACTCCCACATGCATGCGGCTGGCTCCGGGTTTCTCTCCATCCTGTGTTCCAGCTGAGGGGCCTGGAGCAGAGGGAAGGAGGGGAGAGGGCGAGAAAGGGGGACAGAGCTGCAGGAGGAAGGAAAGAACAGAGGGAGGAGGAGGAGGAGACAGGGCGATGAAGAAAGAGGGCCAAGGGCAAAGGGCAGGTGTGCGGGTGGATGGGAGGAGAAGGTCATGGGGCCTCTCGGCTTCATAGCAAGCCCATGGGGAAGGAAAGGCCTGCACGGCCACCCCTCAGTCCCACACAGGCTGGCCCATGTCGCGGCCACACTGGCCAAGGCACTAGGGTTTGCACCTGGACCGAGTGCGTCCCTAGAATTCCTCACCGGGAGGCATTTCCCAGGGAGGTCAGAGAAGGGCTTGTGGGAGGCGATCAGGATAAGACAAAGTCACAAGGGGGAGCCCTGTGGCTGAATCCTGGTGTCTTGGTAAGAAGAGGGTGAGTGATCAGAAGACACGTGCTGGGCCCCGGCTCTCACCATGTGATGCCGTATGCACCTCATCACCCCGGGATTCTGCCAGCACAGGCATCCTGGGTCCTGGGACCTCCAGAATGGTGATCTAAGTAAACCTTTTTTAAAAAAATATTTATTTATTCCATCCACTGGTTCATTCCCCACATGGTCGCATCAGCCAGGACTGGGCCAGGCCAAAACCAGGAGCCAGGAGCTTCATCCAGGTCTCCCACATGGGTTCAGGGGCCCAAGCACTTGGGCCATCTTCCACTGCCTTCCCAGGTGCATTAGCAGGCAACTGGATCGGAAGGGGAGGAGCCAGGACTCGAACCGGCATCCAGACAGAGGCTTTACTCACTACACCACAGCACCAGCCCCTAAATAAACCTTTCTGAATAAAGGTACTCAACATGGGTGTTTCGTTAGAGCAATGAGCCACATCAAAGGTGCTGCCCCTCCACACACTGAGGCACTAAGGAAGGGGTCTGAGTGGCTGGACAAGCCCCTCCGCACCAGCCTTCCACCATCTGTGTTCCACAGACCCCCGGGAGGAAGGCAGCCCACTGGCCCAGTGTGTGGAGGAGCACCAGCTGGGGCATCAGGCTCCCCTGTGCCCAGGCTAGAATCTGTGCACCCTCCTAAGGGCAGCAAACACTGGCAGCCCAGAAGGGGCGGTTCCCGTACGGCACCTGCTCTCTGCTCTTCCTCCGTGGCATGGAATTCTGAGCGTTCCTCCAACAAGTAGATGCCACAGCTGAGGCCACAGTGGTATCCAACCCTTCCCACTAAGCTCTGCAGGGCAGCTGCCAGAGACCGGTTAGAAGAGAGCAACTTCCTGTGGTGCCGGGGGGGGGGGCGGTCCCCACTAGACGTGGGTGATGACCATCACCCAGGCCGACTCTCCCCAGACAGATGCCCCTGCACGGCCGAAGCTTGACACACTGCCGTGGGCTGCCCCTCTGAGAGGTCCATTATGTAATGGAGCTTGGCAGATCCTAATTTTCTTTTAAAATGACATGCATTATAGCAGAAGACAAAATAATGCAAGCCAGTGACACAAGGCAATTGTCCAATTAGCGAGGATAGAGTGGGTTTCACTGCCCAGCTGACTCAGGAAGGATCTTAGAAAGTGGTCTGCAAAGGGCTTTTCAATCGCTCACTCAGTGATCACGTTTTCGGGGCTGCTGAGCAACAGGGAGCTCCCCAAAGACAAGCTTGGTCCCCACCACTGGGTGCCCCTCGATAATGAAAGTCATGGCAGCAGCCCCATGTATTAGGTCACACGGAGTAGAAGCCCCGAGAGGGCCAGGGGCTTGTTTCAAGGCACACAGCTACATGTAGCAGGAAGAAGAGGACTGGGGCTCAGACCTTGGCCTGTCCACCTGCTGCTCTCCAGCCCGTTCTGTGGGAAGTAAGCTCTAAGACTGCTGAGAGAGCCGAGCTCTGGGCTTAGCCAGACCTGGTCTGGCCTGATACTAGTTACACCAAGCCAAGGTCGTTTCTGGGTTTGGTGGGCAAGAATGTCCCTCAGCGAGGCAGCTGGCAGCATCTCCCGGGCTCTCATCACCGTCAAGGTGGATGGATAGGGGAGGACTGTGGGTTGGGATCCCTGCACTCAGCTGCTCGCTCCGCCCCCTGTCGCTGACTGATGGAAGCCTCTGCAGAGATTGCCCAGAGAGCTCAACGAAAATGCCTCTGGGGCAACAGGCAGGAGTCTCTATTGCCCCAAATGGGCTTTGTCCTGACTATCATTCATTCATTCACTCACTCACTCATTCAATAGATATCCACCAGGCACCTGCTGTGTCCCAGGCTTACCCCAGGTGGTAGGGACCTAACAAAGAGCAAAACAGATTGAAGGAGCTGACAGCCTGGGGAATCAAAACAGGCGACCTGGTTAGCAACAGGCAGAGCGGGTGGTGAGCGACAGACCCTGGTGATAGATGGCAGGGGTGGGTGCTGCCAGAGCTACGGAGGGGTCCCAGCCAGGAGCAGCCCCACATGGCAGGAAAGGGGAACAGGTGTTAGCCCCTGCCAAAGTGCCCAGTGTGGGGAGCAACTCGGACTAGACTAAGTTGCTGGAGTTGGGACTTATTCTATGCATCTGCTCTCCCACAATATGGCGCTGGGAGAGAAGAAAACAGCTTCTACACAGCTGCCTCCAGTTCAGCCAATAAACTGTAGGACTTGCTCCTGATTGGAGGAGAGCAGCGTACTCTGCGTGTGGGCAGCCGAGTTGGGATTGGCAGAGGAGGACTATAAAGGAGGAGAGAGACGGCATGCACCAGGAACATCTAAGAGGAACATCTAAGGGGAACATCTAGCTGAAGGAACACCTGTGCAGCCCCCGAGAGAGCCGGCCGGCGGTGTGCCGCTCCCCCGCGGAAGTGGGGAATGTGGCAGGGGGAACTGCCCTTCCACGGAGGTGGAAGGGACAGTAGCCAACCCGGGAAGAACCAGCAGCAAACCCGGGGAGGGCCGAGCAGACAAAAGAACAGCGCAGGGTCCTGTGTCGTTCCTCCATGAAGAGGGGGAGCGACACCCAGGGCCAGAAATGAGAACCACAACCATGATCATTGGGTTGCATCTGAGGATGCGGAACCAGGAAGACTCAAAGTCGGTCATCAAGGGCTCCTGGAAGTGTTGAGGGAGGACGCCAGAAAGGGCCAGAGAACCAGAGGGGGCCAAGTGGGGGCAGGGCAACAGAGCAGGATCCCACGCATCATCCCAGGAAGCAGGCTCCTGCTGCCCTTTTGTGTAGGGGTCATGTCCACGTGGAGAGACCAAGGCAGGAGACAGCTGAAGGACCAGACCAGAAAAAGAAGCGGCCAGGCACGAGTGCTGTGTTGCAGTAGGTTAAGCCGCTTGCGATACCAGCATCCCATATTGGAGCACAGGTTTAAGCCCCGCTGCTTGGTCCCCACATCAGCTTCCTGCAAACATGCCTGAGAAGCCAGTGGTTCACGGCCCAAGTGCTTGAGCCCCTGCCACCCACGTGGGAGATGCGGATTGAGTTCTGGGCTCCTGGCTTTAGCCTGGCCTAACCCTAGCTGTTGCAGTCATTTGGAGAATGAACTAGTGAATAGAAGATTGATTTCTCTCTCTCTCTCTCTGTGTGTGTCACATCCTCTCTCTGTGTGTCATTCTGCCTTTCAAACAAATGAAAAAAATAATTTAAAGAAAGAAGAGGCCAGCAGCGGACATGGCTGCCCACACGGTGGGGCCAGAGCATGAAGCCTGCACTGAGGCTGGACGGACCCAAGCGAGGACGCCCTCAGCTCACAGCTGCTCCTGCAGCGCGGTCCCAGTGCCCACATCTGACTGCAAGGCCTGTGCGAGCCGCCGGCCTCCTGTGGCTGCCAAGAAAGCAATTCCCTCCTCTGACTCCATTAATAGGAGTTTAGTGTCGGGATCGATGCAGTGGAGAGTCCTGTTGCACACGGGACTTGTCAGGCTGTGTCTGCAGCGCAGGGCTCTGCACGGCTCAGACGCTGCCCTTGGGGCTTCCCGAGCCCTGGGCTAAAGAGGCCTATTCTCAAGTTGTGGGGTCCCCGCCACCCATGTGGGAGATCCAGTTTCAGTTCCTGGCTCAAGGCTTCCACCTGGCCCAGCCCTAGATGTTATGGGCATGTAGAGATGGAACCAACAGATGGGAAATCCCTGTTTCTCTGCCTTTCAAACAAATAAAATAAATAAATCAGCTTTCTGATGGCCTTTGCTTCCCCTTTGAGTGACAGCGACTCCCCACCCATGGCTACAGGGCTGCTCCCTAGGAATGTTCCACCGCCACCTGGAACTGGCTAAGCCAATTTGAAGCCAGGAGCCAGCAGCTTCTTCTGGGTCTTCCACATGGGTGCAGAGGTTCAAGCACTTGGGCCATCCTCCACTGCTTTTCCAGGTGCATTAGCAGAAAGTTAGACGGGAAGTGAAGCAGCCAGGACTAAAATCAGCACCCATATGGGATGCTGACATCACAGGCAGCTTAACCTGCTGTGCCACAGTCCCCCAAGTGTTTTTTTTTTTTAAGATTTATGTATTTATTTGAGAGAGTTAAAGAGAGGCAGAGACAGAGAGAGAAAAAGAGGTCTTCCATCTGCTGGTTCATTCCCCAGATGTCCGCAATGGGCAGAGCTGGGCTAATCCAAAGCCAGAAGCCAGGAGCTTCTTCCAGGTCTCCCAAGCGGGTGCAGGGGCCCAAGGACTTGGGCCATCTTCTACTGCTTTCCCAGGCCATAGCAGAGAGCTGGATCGGAAGTGGAGCAGCCGGGACTCAAACCGGTGTCCATATGGGATGCCCACATTGCAGGTGGCAGCATTATCCACTACACCACAGCGCCAGCCCCTCAAGTGTTTTCTAAAAGCCTGTGCAAGTCAAACATTGTGTGGCAGCTGGGTCACACCTGCCACCTCTGGTCTGTGACTTCCAAGCTGAGATTCTTGTTGGAACTGGACCGTTTATTCTGTTCCTTTCTGCAGCCACACCTTGTCCTCAGCCCCTAGATGTCTATCTCAATCTCTAATCCCTGAGGCTCTATCTTCATGCCAAGCCTAGGATCTTAGCACCTCTCAGCTCCATCCTCCAGGGACCACTGGCCTTACTCTGATCCCAGCCCACTTCAGAGGCCCTTTCCTGGCCCCAAATCTGCCTCTACCACCTCAGTGCACCTGGAGAGGCAGGGAGGCTCCCTGATTCCACACCTGGGCTTTTCTCTTAGTTCCCTGTTGCTGCTATAGCTCAGAGGCCTAAAGCCACTCAAATACATTATCTTACAGTTCTAGATGTCAGAATTCCAGAGCAGATCTTACAGGTTAAGATCAAGGTGCCGGGGCCGGCACTGTAGCATAGCTGGTAAAGCTGCCGCCTAGCAGCACCGGCATCCCATATGGGTTCTAGTCCAAGTCCCAGCTGCTACTCTTCTGACTTGGCTTTCTGCTATGGCCTGGGAAAGCAGCAGAAGATGGCCCAAGTCCTTGGGCCCCTGCACCTGCAAGGGAGACCCAAAAGAAGATCCTGGCTCCTGGTTTCAGATAGGCCCAGCTCTGGCCGTTGCAGCCATTTGGGGAGGGAGCCATTGGATGGAAGACCTTTCTCTCTGTCTCTCCCTCTCTCTGTCTGTAACTCTACCTATCAAATAAATAAATCTTTTTTAAAAATGATCAAGGTTAGCCGGCGCCGTGGCTCAATAGGCTAATCCTCCACCTTGCGGCGCCGGCACACCTGGTTCTAGTCCCGGTCGGGGCACCGGATTCTGTCCCGGTTGCCCCTCTTCCAGGCCAGCTCTCTGCTATGGCCAGGGAGTGCAGTGGAGGATGGCCCAGGTGCTTGGGCCCTGCACCCCATGGGAGACCAGGAAAAGCACCTGGATCCTGGCTCCTGCCATCGGATCAGCGCGGTGCGCCGGCTGCAGCGGCGGCCATTGGAGGGTGATCCAACGGCAAAGGAAGACCTTTCTCTCTGTCTCTCTCTCTCTCACTGTCCACTCTGCCTGTCAAAAATAAAAAAAAAAAAAATGATCAAGGTGTCAGCTGCATTCCTTCTGATGATTCTAGTTGAGAATCTGCCTCCTTGCCTCTCCACCTGCTCAAGTCTCCTGCATTCTCTAGATCCTGCCTCACCTCTCTTCCTCCATCTGCAAAGCACACCACCCAGGCCTCTGGTCCATCATCAGCTCTCCTCTCTGACTCCGACCCTCCTGCCCCCTCTCACAGGGACCCTTGTGATTACACCGGATAATCCAGGATTATCTTGTCCTGAGTTCCTTAATTTCATCATATCAAAGTCTCTTTTATCAATAGGGCAAAAGGAGGGCCCAGGAGGGCACAGATCCTGAGGACTGGGATGTGGGCATCTCTGAGGGGCCGTTATTCTGCCCACTGCCCTCCTTACCTTCCATCTGAACGCTCACCTGTTCCAACGTGTTTGTTACTGGCCTCACATGCTAGCTGGAAGGGTCTATTCTCTGGGCCCTGGCAAACTGTAGTTCCAACAGACAAGCAGGCAGACAGGAATACACAAGGACAGACGCTCAGATGGAGAGCCATAAAGGAAAGCTCACTCACACACAGATCTACATGCAGGTGTGTGTGCACGTGTGTGTTATGGGTGAGTGCATGCTGCATTGAGGAGGGGCAGAAGTCCCTGACCCACAGATAGGATCCCCAGCCCCTCTGCTGTCTAAGCTCCTTACTCTGAGTCCACTCTCCAAAGCATCAGGCCAGCACTTTGCCCCATCCCCATCCCAAGTCACTTACCAAATTGGATTAGCTGTGGACAGAGCCCATTAAACAAATGCACCTCCCAGCTTTGATTTACTGGAAGAAAACAAGAGATGTCTTCCTTTCTGGGAAGGCATCATTCTTGCAGGCGTTAACGTGCAAGGATTCCCTGCCTGCACGCTTTCCGTGTGACCTCAGTGCGACCAGGGCACCCCGCTACTGAGAGCATCCAAGCAGAGAAGGGGCTGAGAGTTCACTCAGCCCAGAGGGACAAGGATATGAACAGGCAACAGCACTCAGCAGGTACCAAGAGTCCAACTCCAAGGAGCCAAGCACGGGCAATGCTTGGAAGCTGGGGCTTCTACAAAGCATGGCAATCGTCACTAACAGCTGCCAGGGCCTCAGGTACCACCACACTCAACAAGGAGCGCAAAGCAGGACCAGTGCACTAGCCGGGGAGGAGCAGAGCCGCAGCCAAGTGTCAGAGCTGAGCTTGCTGTGGAAAGCAGCAGTGCTGTACGTGGTCAGGGCAAGTTCTCGATCCAGACCAGACCCCAGGCTCAGCGCCTTCCTCGCTAGTTCTAGAACTCAGGCAGGTCATTTAGCTACTCTAGTCCTTAGTTTACCTACACACAAAATGAAAACAAAGTCTCCCTCTTACGCTTGTCTGATGCTACATTACACACGGATTGACACAACACTTGGGCAATAATCATTATTTTTCATAATACGTGTAACATGAGAACATGGGAGCAAGGCCAGACCAGCCACCTGGAAGGTCAGCCAGCTGAGTCCTCAGGTGACCGCAGACCTGCCTCCACCCCTCCTGCCCAGGTCTGGAGGGGTTCTAGGGCCCGGCTGCAAATGAACCCAGTGTGGGCTCCAAAGGCCTGCCCTGTGCAGAGCTGGGCGGAGCAGGGCCTTCCACATGTCACGTGGCAGAGCAAAGGCCACCGACAGCTGGGACCGTGGATCTCGTCCACATGCCAGCACTGCGGGCCACAGCTACTTTCAGAACATCGTCAGCTCAGTCCCCTTCAGGCCCTGGCGAGACAGAGGAGCAAAAAGTTCGGGGACCTTGGGCAAGAGGCGGCCTCCCCTCTGGTAGCTGCGCCACCTACTGGGTCTGGTTCAAGCCAGCTTCAGACAACAGAGGAGAGATTTTTTTTTTTTTTTTTTTTTTTTTGACAGGCAGAGTGGACAGTGAGAGAGAGAGACAGAGAGAGAAAGGGCTTCCTTTTGCTGTTGGTTCACCCTCCAATGGCCACCGCGGCCGGCGCGCTGCGGCCGGCGCACCGCGCTGATCTGATGGCAGGAGCCAGGAGCCAGGTGCTTTTCCTGGTCTCCCATGGGGTGCAGGGCCCAAGCACCTGGGCCATCCTCCACTGCACTCCCTGACCACAGCAGAGGGCTGGCCTGGAAGAGGGGCAACCGGGACAGAATCCGGCGCCCTGACCGGGACTAGAACCCGGTGTGCTGGCGCCGCTAGGCGGAGGATTAGCCTAGTGAGCCGCAGCGCCGGCCAAGGAGAGATTTTTTTAACGTGGAGACAGAACTGACCCTTGCTCCTGGTGCCATGATGAACATACGAACACATCACACCTCCCAACAAGGAAAAAGCAGCCAAGAATAAGAGAATCCCCCCATCTAGTTCTGGTCCCCTAAAAAAATGCAATCTTGAGCTACCTTGCTAACGAAAAGCGCTATATCCCCGATTCTGGCAATGGGGATGCTCTCTGAAATTTTGTCCTGACCTTTGCAGACGTTCAGAAAATGCGAGAAAACTGTTATCTCCCACCATGAGTAGCCCTTGCTGGGCCCCCCTTGTGCTGTTTTCTTTAAGTCCCTGCTGTGTTTGGCCTGACAAACCTGAGTCTGTGTCAACTCTGACGCCCTTGAGCTCCTCTACCAGGCGGCTTTCGCTCCTCTTTGCTAAATGCAGCTGATTCAGCCTGGAGTTCACAAGAGGCCACAAACAGAACTCCTGAGCAGGGCAGAGAGGACCATGCAAGGTGAAGCTTCCATAAGGAACATCTAAGGCTTTGCCATGGACTGGGCTGAGATGGAAGCACACGGCCCATGCTGCCGGGCACTGAACATCCAACCTCAGGGAGACAGCACAGGTGGGGGACTTCCAAGGCAGGAAGGACCACCCCACACACACAGAGGACCAGGCTCCTGGAGCCACCAGGTAGGATGGTGGCTCCACCCAGACCCAGCAGCCCTATGAGTGTAGGTTGAACTCTTGTCTCCACTGTGCATGTGACCTTGGCTAAGTCCTTTAGCCTCTCTGGGCCTCAACTTTCCCTTCTGTAGGATGGGAACAGTTAGAACCCATTTCACTGGTTTGCCATAAGGTTTAAAGGGCCAAGAGCAAAACAGTCCTCCAGTAGACACAGCTTTGCTTCCTGTCTCCTTGGCTATGGGCACCAACACAGAGCCAGGGTTCAAGGATGGGCTACAGCCCCTGAGAAGGAAGGAAACAGATTCCTGTACCAACTGAAAGAAGCAGAACCAGGACTGGACTCAGTTGCTAGAAATGGCAGCACAGGGCCACCGGGGGCAGGAAGGAAAGCACAGGGGCTCGGGTTGGAGGCGAGGGCCTGGTTAGCATGACGCAGCCCCAGAGCTGGAGTCTGACGAGCTGAGGGCAGGGCCGGTGCTGAGCCCAGAAATGGGAGGCTGGAGCTGCGGGACATCTGCAGACTCGGGTCAGGCTGGACCCTGGCACGGGGGCTCTGTCCAGCCCAGGAGGGTCTCACGGGGTTGCTCCAGGTGAAGGCACCAGGAGCTACACCCCTGGCTGCCCTGCCACCCACGATGATCGGGATGTGACTGTTTCCAAATGTGACCACATGCACGGCCCCCTGAGCAGCTGTCACCCAAGGGCCTGCACCTGACTCAGCAGACAAATGACCTTGGCCACAGCCCTTTAGGTCCAGCCCCAGCATGCATCACCTTGTTCTGGGGGTCCACTGTGTGCCCCACTGCCTGTCTCCCCTGCCACTCAGAACAGGTGAGAGACAAGAAAGGGCAGACGCCGTGAGGCATCACCAGCACGTGTTCCGCTCTCTAACTCCTGGCTGTCCCCATGGACCAGAGACCTCCTTAAGGGTAAAGTGACGGATGCAGTCACTGAATGGCTACAAGCCCTGAGCCAGCCCCACCCACTTCAGCCCCAAGCCCTGGCCTTGAAACAGCAGCCTTGGTTCCCAGGCCCAGGACTCGATCTTTTTTTTTTTTTTTTTTTTTTTTTTGACAAGCAGAATGGACAGTGAGAAAGAGAGACAGAGAGAAAGGTCTTCCTTTGCCGTTGGTTCACCCTCCAATGGCCGCCTTGGCCAGCGCACCGCACTGATCCGAAGGCAGGAGCCAGGTGCTTCTCCTGGTCTCCCATGGGGTACAGGGCCCAAGCACTTGGGCCATCCTCCACTGCACTCCTGGGCCACAGCAGAGAGCTGGCCTGGAAGAGGGGCAACCGGGACAGAATCTGGAGCCCCAACCAGGACTAGAACCCGGTGTGCCGGCGCCGCAAGGCAGAGGATTAGCCTATTGAGCCGTGGCGCCGGCCAAGACCTCTGGCTCTTATATAGACACCTGGCTTTCCCGTATGGGCTTCCACAGCACATCCATGTTTCCAATCTCGTTAAATCCTCACCTCCACCCTGACAGGTAAACCAGGCCACAGTCATGCTCTGCATGGCACCGACAGGACAGCTGAAGCTCAGAGGGACAGGTGACCTGCACAGGACCACACAGCTTTAAGTACTGGGCACGGGATGAGAAGCCAGGGATGAGCTCCCGGTCGGCCAGGTGGACAAGGTGAAAATGTGGAGGGGCCTTCTCTGGAGGTGGCAGCTAGGGGGCAGCCCAGAGTCCAGGGTCAAGGCATAAGCAGATTTTTCATGAATTCTCCTGGAAAGAAATCATGCTCAGTTCTTTGGGCGTCATTCACTGCAGACATTAAAACATTAAGCTTTTGTCCTTCTCCACTCAAGGGGCTTCCATAGCCTTGGAAACTCATGACTGGTGCATAGGGAGATTATTGATGCCATAAACAGGAGTGTCAATTTGTAAAGTCAACAACAGGAGTCACTGTGCACTTACTCCTCATGTAGGATCTCTGTCCTTAATGTGCTGTACACTGAGGCTTAATGCTATAACGAGTACTCAAACAGTATATTTCACTTTGTGTTTCTATGGGGGTGCAAACGATTGAAATCTTTACTTAATGTACACTAAACTGATCTTCTGTAAAAAAAAAAAAAAAAAAAGAAATTATCAATTCCCAACTTGACTCTCACTGGGATTAAACATGACAATAGGTCTGATCTGATTTCATCATCATTTAAAAAAAAATCATCTATTATTTTTCACTTTATGTTTCTGTGTGGGAACAAACTGTTGAAATCCTTACTTAAGGTATACTAAGCTGATCTTCTGTATATTAAGATAATCAAAAATGAATCTTGATGTGAATGGAAGGGGAGAGGGAGTGGGAAAGGGGAGGGTTGTGGGTGGGAGGGACGGTATGGGGGGGGGGGGAGCCATTGTAACCCATGAGTCGTACCTTGGAAATTTATATTCATTAAATAAAAGATAAAAAAAAAAAAAAGCTTTTGTCCTTCTCCATCACAAGAAAGCAAAAATGCCAAAAATTGGCAAAGACTACTGTCAGTTCTCCCTCAAATTAAGTAGCAGGAAGGACACTGCCCATTGCCCAGTCCTCAGGCAGAGCCCAGGTTCTACCGCCTAAGTCGTGCAGCTTTGGGTCCAGCAGCTCAGTGTGCCCATCTCCAAAACGGGGATGAGGCCACACCCCCGCAACATCTGGCTCCACATCCCTCGGGCTCCCCCCTGCAGACCTGGGGGCTTGGGACCTACACTGCCCCCTCTGCCCCTTCTTAGAACAGAGAAAGCCCACCCAGCCTCCCTCCCTGCCTTCCTGATCCCTCAACCTCTGGCCCCAGCCTCAAATCAAACCCAGTTTTCCAAAGCACAGTGCTCCATTCAATGGCAAATGAGCCCAGGCAATTGTCTCGCCAAATTGACTTGTCAGTCACTGCGGCCAGACAGGGCCTTGGAGAATCACCTGATCTGCACACAGGAAAGAATGATTTATAAGCTTTCAGGCCGGGAGGAGAAACACCCTGGGAAGGCCCAACACAGGCTGAGAGCAACTGTCTGGGTTTCCATAGCAATCCTGGGAGAAACAGGAGGAGTTCAGGCCAGGAGAATTCGAGAGATGGCAGCCAGCAGTCGCCTCGCTGCTCTGCCAGGGCCTCCACGGCCAGGTCACCTGCTGGGTCCCCTGTGCCCGGGGCAGCCAGTTCTCTCAACAACGTCACTTCCACCCTTCCAGCCCCCAGCCCCTGAATCCAAGCCAGTGTCCCACTTGGAATCCCTCCCACCCTGTCTCCAGATCTGGGGGAAGTCGGGAGGATCCTAAAATTGGATTCATTAAAATATGCATAATCTCAAGTAAAAACGTCACAGCTCTGTACTCGTCCTGAGAGTCGAGGGGGAAGCTGGTTTGTCCCTCGGGGGATTGCCATGCCCTCAGGTCAGCTCCACACCTGAAATCAGGCGAGGGTGAGTGGGTTATAATTGTCACGTGGACAGTACCCTCATCTGAGGTTTCAGCATCAAAAGTGTTCTTGCCCTGGTGCACTTTGACCTCGGCTGTCTGGTGTCTCCCATGCCACCCGCCCTGAAATCATCAGAAACTCACTCCCAACGTGGCAGAATTCCTCCTCTTTTGTTCCAAATGGGACTTTTTAATCATCTGTGTTGTGGGCAGTGCTGAGAACTTGAACCCAGCACCCGTCCCTGTGTCCTGCAGAAAGGAGGAAGGCTCAACCCCTTCCCCTCTGTCGCTTCTTTCTAGCTTCTCACCCCCTGTAGTAGTCCATTTGCTGTTGCTAAAACGAAGCAGCCAAGGCAGGGTCACCGCAAGGAAAAGAGGTTTATTCGGCTTGTGGTTTTGGAGGCTACAAGCCCAAGATCTGCTCAGGCGCAGGTGCAGGTCCCCCTGGGGGCGGCACAACCTGGTGAACGGCGTCAAGTGGGAGCGCTTGGCACCAGGCAGGGACCCGTCTTGCTTCTTCGTCAACTCACTCTTGGGAGAACTCACTCAGTGGGAGAGACCAGCATCCATCCCTTCTGAGGGCACCAGCACCTCTCAATATCACCACCCTGGGATCCACGCTCCCAGGGCTGACCACCGGGAGACCAACCACAGCGCCCTCCTCTGGTGACCTCATTCGTCTGCTACTCATCTGCTTTCTCCTTGCTGAGTTACAAAGCAGGGGTGACGTATGGGGGACATTGGGTGTGGGGCCTACGGGGACTCTTTCTAATGTTCTTGCGATGTTTCTGTAAATCTAGAATGATTCTAAAACGAGACATTTATTTAAAAAGAAAACCACCAGCCCAAGTGGGGGAAGCGTGGACATCAGGACTCTTTTCTGGGGGAGAAAGAAGGGGCCTCCAACGTCCTTCCCACCCACGCCTATGGCCCACTTCCTGCTGGGTTTGTGTGAGGCGCAGCACATTGCATCACAGCAAGCAGTAACTTTTCCCATGTGAGAAAAGGTTATTCCTCCTGTTATGTGACTTTGACCTTATCCTTTGAGAAAAATGACTCCGGCACATTGTGCTAAGAAGCATCTGATTCTGCATTCTGGCTGTGAGTGACACTCTCTCAGAGGGCACAGCACCAACCCTGCCTGGTGTGCTTCTTGTTCCAAGTCTCACACTCACACACACACACATGTGCATACACACGCATACTCACACAGACACACACATGTGCATACACACACACACACACACAACCTGTTCTAACAGCAAGAGGGTGTTTCCAGAGCATCTGGCCACATCATAAAAACTTAACTCACACAGCACTCAGCCTTCCACATTCACAGGTTTTGTCTCCACTGATTCAATCAGTCGCAGATAGAAAATGTTCTCAAAAACAACATTTTGTACTGAACACGTATAGACACTTTGCTTGTCACTTTTCCATAAATGACACAATATAGAAGCTATCTGTATAGCATTTACCTTGTATGACAAGTAACCTGGAGATTATTTAATGCATAGCGGAGGGGCCAGTGCTGTGGCGTAGTGGGTAAAGCCGCTGCCTGTAGTGCCAGCATCCCATATGGGCACCAGTTCAAGTCCCAGCTGCTCCACTTCCGATCCAGCTCTCTGCTATGGCCTGGGAAAGCAGTACAAGATGGCCCAAGTCCTTGGGGCCCTGCACCTGTGTGGGAGATCCAGAGGAAGCTCCTGGCTCCTGGCTCCTGGCTCCTGGCTTCTGGCTTCTGGCTTCGGATTGCCACAACTCCAGGGCCAAAATGGGAAGACCTCTCTCTTTCTCTCTCTCTCTTTCTCTTTCTCTCTCTCTCCTTCTCTCTCTGTGTAATTCTGACTTTCAAATAAATAAATAAACAAAGCATAGGAGAGGAAGGTGAGTGTTTAGCCTGGGGGTTAAGACGCTGGTTCACATGCCTAGGTCCCAGATCAGGGGCTTCATTTTGATGCCCCAATTCAGTTCCCATCCTGACTTCCTGCTAACGTATACCCTGGGAGGCAGTGTTGACGGCTCAAGTTGTTGGGTTCCTGCCACTCACATGGGAGACCTGGATTGAGTTGCCAGTTCCCAGCTTTGGTCCCTAGGGGCTGTTGTAGGCTTTTGGAGAATGATTTGGCTCCGGACAGGTGGGATCTCTCGCTCTCTCTTAAAAAGATAGTAAAATAATTTTTAAATTAAAAATAAAGTCCAGGGATGACTCTGTGGGTCATATGTGAACACTACCCCATCTAACATAAGGGATTTCAGCTTCTGTGGGTTTCGGTATCCACGGGGTGGGAGTGGGGATGTCCTGGAACCCACATACTGCAGATACTGAGGGACACGATGTGTAATCATTGAATGGAATTCCATCAGAGCACAGTATGATAGTTATTTTTTTTGACAGGCAGAGTGGACAGTGAGAGAGAGAGACAGAGAGAAAGGTCTTCCTTTGCCGTTGGTTCACACCACCCCCCTCCCCCAGTGGGCTCCACAGCCGGCACACTGCGGCCGGTGCACCGCGCTGATCCGAAACCAGGAGCCAGGCGCCTCCCCCGGTCTCCCACATGGGTGCAGGGCCCAAGCACTTGGGCCATCCTCCACTGCACTCCTGGGCCACAGCAGAGAGCTGGCCTGGAAGAGGAGCGACCGGGACAGAATACGGCACCCCGACCAGGACCAGAACCTGGGGTGCCGGCGCCGCAGGCAGAGGATTAGCCTAGTGAGCTGCGGCGCCAGCCAGTATAATAGTTATTTGACCAGTATTCGAATGCCTTGAATATGACAGAAGCTGGGGATCCAGCCGCTCCCCGAGCCTGCACAGCTCCACACAGCGGGCCTCGTGTCCTCCCTTCCTGGCTGGGAAGTTCAGCCCCAGAGTAAGGTCACTCACCCGAGGTCGCTGTGAGGCCAGTGCACGGTGGAGTGACAGTAACCCCGGGCCCCTCTGCCTCCCGGTCCAGGGCAGACCCCTCACTACACAGATCAGGCAGAACCCAAGTTTCATCCTGAGGGGAGCTGAGGGTGCACCTGCTCCACATTCTCCATTCCCCCAGCATGTGCTCTTGGCTTATCAACCGTTAGGAGGGGCGGGACATGCACAGATGAATTTCCCTTGAAATTCTCACATGTGGGGCCAGCACTGTGGCATAGCAGGTAAAGCTGCCGCCTGCAGGCCGGCATCCCATATGGGCTCCAGTTCAAGTCCCGGCTATTCTACTTCCAACCCAGCTCCCTGCTTTGGCCTGGGAAGGCAGTAGAAGATGGCCCAAGTGCTTGGGCCCCTGCACCCATGTGGGAGACCTGAAGGAGGCTCCTGGCTCCTGGCTTCAGATTGGCGCAACTCTGGCCATTGCAGCCAATTGAGGAGTGAAGCAGCGGATGGAAGACCTCTCTCTCTCTGCCTCTCCTTCTCTCTGTGCAACTCTTTCAAATAAATAAATAAATCTTAGAAAGAGAGAGAGACAGAGAGAGAGAGAGGGAGGGAGGGAGGGAGGGAGGGAGGAAGGAAGGAAGGAAGGGAGAGAGAGAGAAAGAAAGAAATTCTCACACATGACTGACAATGGGGGTGGGGGGATTGCATCGACAGTGCTTGTTCTGGGACAGGAAAGCGCTCTGATGTTTGCCCAGCGTCAAGACCCCACGGCAGGGATACAGGAAATGCATCTGTCTGCTCCCCACGGTGGCAGGCTCCTCCCTCCTCACCATCTAAATGGGAGCTTGGGTGTAACCTTGCAGAGAAGCCGGCCCCGAGCCCCCGCCCTCCTCGACGTCTTCTGCTCATCCGTGAATCACTTCCGGAACTTTCTCAAGGTAACAGCCACCGTAATTTTTTGGTCTACACGTGATGCTGTGCTTGTAGGACTAAGTGTCCTCCCCCTCCTCATGAGAATGGACTCTCCTCTGTTTTGTTCGTCCCTGTGTTCCCAATGGCAAGCCTTACTCATTCCCAAAGTAGCCACTTAACAATACTTCACAAAAAGGGGTTTCTAAAAAGGTACAGAGTATGTTTCTGCTACTGTGTTTTTTTTTTAAGATTTACTTATTTATTTGAAAGGCAGAGATGGGGGAGAGAAAGACAGACAGACAGGTCTTCCACTCCCTGGTTCACACCCCAAATGACCACAACAGCCAGGGCTTGGCCAGGCCAAAGCCAGGAGCCAGGAGCTTCTTCCGGGTCTCCACACGAGTGCAGGGGCCCAAGTACTTGGATCATCTTCTACTGTTTTCCCGGGGGCATTAGCAGGGCGCTGGTCCCCCTACTACTCTTGACTCAAAGCAAGATCAACATGCTGGGGCCGGCACTGTGGCATAGCGGGTGAAGCCACCACCTACGTGTCGGCATTCCTTATGGGCACTGGTTCGAGTCCAGGTGCTCCACTCCGATCCAGCTCTCTGCTATGACCTGGGGAAGCAGTGGAAGATGGCCCAAGTCCTTGGGCCCCTGCACCAACATGCAAGACCTGGAAAAAACTCCTGGCTCCTGGCTTTGGATCAGCCCAACTCCGGCCATTGCAGCCAATTGGGGAGTGAACCAGCAGATGGAAGACCTCTCTCTCTCTCTCTCTCTCTCTGTGTGTGTGTAACTCTGACTTTCAAATAAATAAATCTTAAAAAAAAAAAAAAGATCAACATGCTTGAGTGTGGGGGAATCTGGAGGCGGTCAGAAGGACAGAGAGTCGCAGCCTGGAGAGATGGAAAGTGTCCGGGCGAACTCTGTGCCAACAGGGAAGGGAGCTGCCATGAGGACAGGGACCTTGGCCTTGGAGCACACTCACCCCACAAGAAGGCCAAGCAGGAGCCTTGAGCCTTGCTCCCATCACAGGCCACCCCAGATTCCACCTCAAACACTCACAGCACGGTCTTTGTGTTTTCAGGGTCATTGTATTCATTTTCTATTTCTGCGGCAACAAATGACCACAACCTTCATGGCCTGAAACAACACAGACGTATTATCTCACAGTCCTAAGGGTCACAAGCCCATTGCAGACCTCCCTGGGCTAACATCAAGGTGTGGACGGGGCTGCATTCCTTTCTGGGGTCTCTTGCCTTCCCTGGATTCTGGAGGCTGCCCACACTCCATGGCTCTTGGCCCCATCATCTATCACCTGTCCACCATGTAACAATCAGAGGGAGGTTCTCCACAAAACACAGGGAGCCTTGCAGCAAACACACTCATGCCATAGTGAGCTCCAAGCCTCCTCAAAGAGCTTGAAGCAAGGGGGCATCTTTACAGGCAAAAAAAAAAAAAAAAAAAAAAAAAAAAAAAAAAACAAGGAGTGCAGAAGACATCTCCAAACCGCAATCCTTGGTTACAAGGATTACCAAGGCTTGCACTGGTCTGAGGCTGACAGGTGCTGGGCAGGTGTCCTTGCACGAGTATTTCGCTTTATGTCAGGTCGTGGTGCACCACGGACACGGATTCTGGTGGACACTTCTGTGATCCTTAAAGCCAGGCGGCTGTGTGCGATCGCTGCCTCCCCAACCTCCCAGCTTTTTTCATTGATTTTCTTGGTAGGGCTGACACAGGTGATGCCATTTTGGCTCTCACAAGGCCCACACTTTAGAGGCAGCCGCGGCTGATGGAGTCGTTCTCCCATCACATCTCTCCTCTCTCCTCTTTGCCTCCCCCTTCCATTCCCAAGGTTGGCCCCACCTTGGATGATACAGAATAATTTCCCCATCTTAAGTCGGCTGATTAGCAAATTTAGTTGCACCTACAACCTGGGGATTAGGATGTGGTCCTCTTTGGCTGGCTATTCTTCTGCCAACTACAGTCACAAACCCCAGTGGGATGTAAGCTTTTGCCAATAAACTTCATTTCTAGGGAAGCCAAATTATTTCTCCTCCCAATAAACAGAAAAAAAAAAAAAAAACTATCAAGGCCATGCTTTCTTGTTGCCTGTATGTGCCTCACAAAGAAAGGAGGGGTTGGGCATTTGGCTTAGCAGTCAAGATGCCCATGCCCCACACTGGAGGACCTGGGTTCAATGCCCAGCTCTGGCTCCTGACTGCGGCTTCCTACTAATGCAGATCCCACCCTCACCCCCCAGGCAGCAGTGATGACTCAAGAAATTTGACCCGTTTCAGTGCCCAGCTCCTGGCTCCAACCCCAGCCATTGCAGGCATTTGGGGAGTAAAGGAGCAGATGGGAACTCCGTGTGTGTGTGTGTGTGTGTGTGTGCGCGCACATGTGCATGCATGTCTCCCTGCTAAATAAATAAATAAATAGACCCAGAGCCCCAACTGCCAAAAAGAAACCAAGTCCTCGGGTGAAAGTCTCTATGACTACATTGGAAATGACAAAAAAATGATGAGTGTAGGGTTGGGGAAGTTAAGGGGATTTGCACTCAAGACACAAAACTAAATTCCAAAACTTGTGAGCAAATCTAATTCTAAGACCGACAACCAACAAAGCCAACACCCAGGCAGTTAACAAGCCACAGACCACAGTAGAATAATAGAGAAATCATAAAATGTTTTTTCTGATTAGTTAATACCCACAAGGATGAAGGAAGAAATAAAATGGACAATAAAAAGAAACTGAAACAACTGCAAGCAGAAAATAAGAAAGATTAGGTGAGCATTTAAAAAAACAGAATTGCTGGACATAAAACAGGCAATGGAGTCATATCTTCAAAGAGCCAAAGTAGGCCGGTGCCGCAGCTTACTTGACTAATCCTCTGCCTGCAGCGCCGGCACACCGGGTTCTAGTCCCGGTTGGGGCGCCAGATCCTGTCCCAGTTGCTCCTCTTCCAGTACAGCTCTCTGCTGTGGCTGGGGAAAGCAGTGGAGGATGGCCCAAGTACTTGGGCCCTGCACCCGCATGGGAGACCAGGAGGAAGCACCTGGCTCCTGGCTTCGGATCAGCGCAGCGCACCGGCCGTAGCAGCCATTTGGGGGGTGAACCAACGGCAAAGGAAGACCTTTCTCTCTGTCTCTCTCTCTCACTGTCTAACTGCCTGTCAAAAAAAAAAAAAAAAAAAAAGCCAAAGTAGCCAGAAGCCTAGAACTATACCCCCAGCTAAAGTATCATTCAAGACTGAAAGGGAAATCAAGATATTTTCAGACATAAGACACAGTTTACCACCCCAACGAACTAATTTCAAGAATTAGTAAAAATGGTACTTCAGCAAGAAGAAAAGTGAGATCAGAGAGGGATCAGCAAAAAAAAAAAAAAAGGTAAACTCAGAAATTAGTAAAATATACTGGTAAATTTAATTAATTACTAAATAATGCTATTTTGCTGCTATATAATAAAATATCAAATAATAAAATATTTATTACAAAAAGAACAAATAATAGTCATGTATAATCACAGAGCAAGACTTAGTGCACATCACCAGAAACGAGGCCAGCAGTAAGGATACAGAGTATTTGAACCACATGATTAGAAACTTGATCTAACAGAGAAATCTGCACCCCTGCTCCCAATAAGCGTGGAATATTAGTTCTTAGAAACATACATGTGGCCGGCGCCGCGGCTCAACAGGCTAATCCTCCGCCTAGCGGCGCAGGCACACCGGATTCTAGTCCCAGTCGGGGCGCCAGATTCTGTCCCAGTTGCCCCTCTTCCAGGCCAGCTCTCTGCTGTGGCCCGGGAAGGCAGTGGAGGATGGCCCAAGTGCTTGGGCCCTGCACCCCATGGGAGACCAGGAGAAGCACCTGGCTCCTGGCTTCAGATCAGCGCGGTGCACCGGCCGCGGCGGCCATTGGAGGGTGAACCAACAGCAAAAGGAAGACCTTTCTCTCTGTCTCTCTCTCTCACCGTCTGCTCTGCCTGTAAAAAAAAAAAAAAAAAAAAAAAAACCTTCACTGTGTACGAGGTCACAAGGACACTATCAGCTAATTGTAAAGAATCTATGACCCACAGACTTTGTCCTCCAACCAATGCCCTTATATTAGAATTCAGTAATGAAAGCAGCTTAAAATTCGTCTGGGAAAAAAATACACCTCTTAAATAACAGGAGTTCAGGAATTCACAAAGGAAATTTTTGAAATGTTTAGGCCTGAATGACAATGGCTATACGTTGAGGAAAATTTAGACTTCAATCTGTTTATTAAAAACAAAAAAATAGGCTAAAAATGACTGAGCTTCTTGTTCAGCTAAAGAGAAAAAAACCAAATCACAGTAGAATAAAGAAAACAACAAAGATGACAGCAGAAACTAATGAAGTGGAGGAAGTGTTAGAGACGATTAACTAAAATTTGACACTTTAACAAAATAGAAAAACTGCAAAGGAAAAAGGTACAGTAAAGATTTTAAATCATGAAAGAAAACTCAACAAATTCGAGTCAATGAGACATGGATAGTTTTCCATAAAAGCATAAATCATGAAAATGAACTGAAAAAAATAGAAAGTTTGAATAAACCAATAGTATTAATATAATGAGTACTCAGATGCTTCTTCTGCTTCCCAAAGACATCAATCCAGACTTCCGTTTTAAGATTTATTTATTAATTTGAAAGGCACAGTAACAGAGAGAAAGGAAGACACACACACACACACACACACACACACACAGAGAGAGATCCTCTATCCATTGCTTCACTCCCCAAATGCCCCCAACAGCTGGTCAAAACCAGGAGCCTGGAACTCCATCCTTGTCTCCCACATGGGCAGCAGGGGCCCAAGCACACAAACTGTCCATCAGCCGCTGCCTTCCCTGATGGATCAGCAGGAAGCTGGATCTGAATCAGAGCAGCTGCAACTCAGATTCACACTCCAATATGGGATGCTGGTGTTGCCAGCAGAGGCTTAACTCACTGGGCCACAACACCAACCCCCAAGCCCAGACTTTGACAGAAGCAAATTTCACAGCTTCCAAGGGACAGGTGGCTCCTGCTTTACACATCTGTGTCAGAGAATCTGGGTCAAAGGAGGATCACCCTTCTCATTGTGTAAGACTGATGAAAAAAATATTTGCAAACTATACAACAGATAAAGAGTTAATAACCAGAATCTACAAAGAGATCAAGAAACTCCACAAAAACAAAACAAACAACCCACTTAAGAGTTGGGCCAAGGACCTCAATAGACATTTTTCAAAAGAGAAAATCCGAATGGCCAACAGGCACATGAAAAAATGTGCAAGATCACTAGCAATCAGGGAAATGCAAATCAAAACCACAATGAGGTTTCACCTCACCCCGGTTAGAATGGCTCACATACAGAAATCTACCAACAACAGATGCTGGCGAGGATGTGGGGAAAAAGGGACACTAACCCACTGTTGGTGGGAATGCAAACTGGTCAAGCCACTATGAAAGTCAGCCTGAGATTCCTCAGAAACCTGAAGATAACTCTACCGTTCAACCCAGCCATCCCACTCCTTGGAATTTACCCAAAGGAATTTAAATTGGCAAACAAAAAAGCGGTCTGCACCCTAATGTTTATTGCAGCTCAATTCACAATAGCTAAGACCTGGAACCAACCTAAATGCCCATCAACAGTAGACTGGATAAAGAAATTATGGGATATGCACTCTTTGGAATACTATACCGCAGTAAAAAACAATGAAATCCAGTCATTTGCAACAAAATGGAGGAATCTGGAACACATCATGCTGAGTGAAATAAGCCAGTCCCAAAGGGACAAATATCATATGTTCTCCCTGATCGGTGACAACTGACTGAACACCAAAAAGGAAACCTGTTGAAGTGAAATGGACACTATGAGAAATGGTGACTTGATCAGCATAGCCCTGACTGTTAATGAACAACTTAATACGTTATCCCTCTTAGTATTTTTTTTTTGTCTGTTCTACTTAATACTACTGGTTTAATTCTATAATTAATACACAGTTATTCTTAAGTGTTGAAATTTAACTGAAATGTGATCCCTGTTAAATATAAGAATGGGAATAAGAGAGGGAAGAGATGTACAATTTGGGACATGCTCAAGCTGACTTGCCCCAAATGGTAGAGTTAGAAACATACCAGGGGAATCCAATTCAATCCCATCAAGATGGCATGTACCAATGCCATCTCACTAGTCCAAGTGATCAATTTCTGTTCACAATTGATCATAATGAAAGGACTAAGAGTCAAAGGGATCACATAACCAAGTCTAGTGCCTGCTAATACTAACCGATAGAATAAATAAAGGGGAGAGCTATCCAACATGGGAAGCGAGATACACAGCAGACTCATAGAATGGCAGATGTCCTAAACAGCACTCTGGCCTCAGAATCAGCCCTAAAGGCATTCAGATCTGGCTGAAAAGCCCATGAGAGTATTTCAGGCATGGAAAGCCAAGACACTCTGGGAAAAAAAAAAAAAAAAAAAAAAAAAAAAAAAAAAAAAAAAAAAAAAAAAACCTAAATGAAAGATCTCTGTGAGTGAGATCCCAGTGGAAAGAACAGGTCTTCAAAGAAGGCGGTACCTTTCTCTGAAGGGAGGAGAGAACTTCCACTCTGACTATGACCTTGTCTAAATAAGATAAGAGTCGGTGAACTCAGAGGGCTTCCATAGCCTTGGAAACTCATGACTGGAGCACAGGGAGATTACTGATGCCATAAACAGGAGTGTCAATTTGTAAAGTCAACAACAGGAGTCACTGTGCACTTACTCCTCATGTAGGATCTCTGTCCTCAATGTGCTGTACATTGTGATTTAATGCTATAACTAGTACTCAAACAGTATTTTTCACTTTGTGTTTCTATGTGGGTGCAAACTGTTGAAATCTTTACTTAATGTATACTAAACTGATCTTCTGTATATAAAGAAAATTGAAAATGAATCTTGATAAGAATGGAAGGGGAATAAAGGGGAGAGTGATCCAACATGGGAAGTGAGATACTCAGCAGACACATAGAATGGCGGATGTCCTAAATAGCACTCTGGCCTCAGAATCAGCCCTAAAGGCACTCGGATCTGGCTGAAAAGCCCATGAGAGTATTTCAGGCATGGAAAGCCAAGACACTCTGGCAAAAAGATCTCTGTGAGTGAGATCCCAGTGGAAAGAACAGGTCTTCAAAGAGGGAGGTGCCTTTCTCTGAAGGGAGGAGAGAACCTCCACTTTGACTATGACCTTGTCTAAACAAGATAAGAGTCGGAGAACTCAAGGGGCTTCCATAGCCTTGGAAACTCATGACTGGTGCATAGGGAGATTACTGATGCCATAAACAGGGGTGTCAATTTGTAAAGTCAACAACAGGAGTCACTGTGCACTTACTCCTCATGTAGGATCTCTGTCCTTAATGTGCTGTACACTGAGGCTTAATGCTATAACGAGTACTCAAACAGTATATTTCACTTTGTGTTTCTATGGGGGTGCAAACGATTGAAATCTTTACTTAATGTACACTAAACTGATCTTCTGTTAAAAAAAAAAAAAAAGAAAGAAACTATCAATTCCCAACTTGACTCTCACTGGGATTAAACATGACAATAGGTCTGATCTGATTTCATCATCATTTAAAAAAAAATCATCTATTATTTTTCACTTTATGTTTCTGTGTGGGGACAAACTGTTGAAATCCTTACTTAAGGTATACTAAGCTGATCTTCTGTATACTAAGATAATCGAAAATGAATCTTGATGTGAATGGAAGGGGAGAGGGAGTGGGAAAGGGGAGGGTGGTGGGTGGGAGGGATGGTATGGGGGGGAAAGCCATTGTAACCCATGAGACGTACTTTGGAAATTTATATTCATTAAATAAAAGATAAAAAAAAAAAAAAAAAAAAAAAGAATGGAAGGGGAGAGAGAGTGGGAAAGGGGAGGGTTGCGGGTGGGAGGGAAGTCACTGGGGGGAGGGGGGAAAGCCAATGTAATCCATAAGCTGTACTTTGGAAATCTATATTCATTAAATAAAAGTTAAAAAAAAAAAGACTGATGCAACATAACTGCCAAAGTGGACAAGCATATTTTTAAAAAGCCATAATTCAGCCAGTGCCTTGGCTCAATAGGCTAATCCTTTGCCTTGCAGTGCCAGCACACCGGGTTCTAGTCCCGGTCGAGGTGCCGGATTCTATTCAGGTTGCCCCTCTTCCAGGCCAGCTCTCTGCTGTGGCCAGGGAGTGCAGTGGAAGATGGCCCAAGTGCTTGGGCCCTGCACTCCATGGGAGACCAGGAGGAAGCACCTGGCTCCTGGCTTCTGATCAGCGCGGTGCGCCAGCTGCAGTGCGCCAGCCGCAGCACCATTGGAGGGTGAACCAATGGCAAAGGAAGACCTTTCTCTCTGTCTCTCTCTCTCCCTGTCCACTCTGCCTGTAAAAAAAAAAAAAAAAAAAAAAAAAAAAAAAAAAAAAAAAGCCATAATTCAACTTTGTTTCTTAATACATAAAAAAATCCTAACTAAACAGTGACAAGTCAGGGTAGGTGTTTGGTATAGTAGCTAGGACACCACAGCCCATATCTGAGTGCCTGGGTTCTAATCCCAGTCCCACTCCTGACTCCAGTTTCCTGCTAATGTGCACCCTAAGAAGCAACAGATGATACTTCAAGTACTTGGGTCACTGCCACTCATGTGGGAGACTCTGGCTGAATTGTTGGCTCCTGGCTTCCACCTGGCTCAGCTCCGACTGTTGCAAGTATTTGGGGGAGTGAACCAGCAAATGGGAGAACAGGAGATTCTCTCTCTACTCTCAAAATAAACAAAATTTTAAAATATATCTGTAATATGACAAAGTATTGATTATTCCAGGAAGGCAAAGGTAGCTTAATCTTAGACTATCCATCAATATAATTTAACATACTTAGTGGATTCAGGACAAAAGATTACATGATCACAATAAAAGATGCCCAAAACTCATTCAGTAGCAATTAATACTTTCATAATTTTTTAAAAGGGAAGAAAACACCTAGCAAAGTACAAGTAGGTTATAATTTCCACAACCTAATAAAATATACAAACCAAAACTTCCAGTAAAAATTAAATTAATGATAAAGTTTTAAGTTTCTTCCCAATCAAATCAGGAAAAAGACAAGATGATTGCTATTGCCAGCACTATTCAAAATTATACTGAAAGGTTAGCTAGTGTACTAGAGAATAAAGACTGGAAAGGAAGCTATAAATATAAATTTGCCATTATTTTCAAAGGTGACATCTTTAATCTGCATTAAAAAAAATATTCCACAGGCCAACATTGTGGTGCAGCAGGTTAAGCTGCCACTTGCAACACTGACATACCATAGCTGAGCACCAGTTCAAGTCCCGGATGCTCCACTTCCCATCCAGCTAATGTGCCTGGGAAAGCAGTGGAAGATGGCCAAAGTGCTTGGGCCCCTGGCACCCACGTGGGAGACCCAGAAGAAGCTCCTGGGTCCTGGTTCTAGCCTGGTCCGGCCCAGCATGCTGGGGCCATTTGGAGAATGAACCACTGGATGGAAAATCTCTCTCCCTCCCTCTCTCTCTCTCTCTCTCTCTTCCTCTCTCTCTCTTTCCATCACTCTGCCTTTCAAATACATTTTTTAAACATCTTTTTTAAAAGGGAAAAAATTAGTAACAAAGAAAAAGATTCCATATATGTTCTGCGAATGAATGAATGAATGAATGCAGTTTTGTTCATTGGACCAGCAACAAACACCCAAAACTTAACAGGTCCCTGGAAGCTCAGAGCTAAAAGACACCAGCTGCCCTGTTCATTAGACCACACAGCTGTGCATCTGAGAAGTCAGGACGAGCCTTCCCATCCTACTAACGCTGTCTGAGTTAACACACTGAGGTTACTTCATTGTGGATATTCTGCATGCATTTCCATTTTTCCAACACTGCCTTAGAGCGTCTTTTTCTCGGTCACCGTGTTTCTCAGTGCCCTATCAATCATGCCATTGCCTCCGCCTCCGTGCCTTCATCCCAGCTCTACAAAGGTGGCTGAGCTCTCGTGCCTGCACACTGTCCCCGCAGAGTGGATATCAAGCCTCAGGGCTGAGAAGCGCCTCATCTATTAAGGGATACCCTGCTTTAGTGCCTCCTACACACATGCCATTGCCATCGCTCAGTCAGATGTGACAAGCGTGCCTGACAGCCTTCCTGTCTGGCTCTGAGGAGGTGGGAGGCAGAGCTGTGCCTGGGAGACATTTGCACGCCAAACACAGGGGCTGGTTTCTTTCCACGGCTGCACAGGTCCTTGTTGCTGTTCAGCTGAGCAGCCTTCTGGGTGACCTCGACTCGGAAGGACCCATCCCCCTCTCTGGGGGCCACAGTCCACAGGGCTCCCGTCCCATCACCTTTTAAAAAATGGCCAACTGTCAGGGCTAACGCTGTGGCGTAGTAGGCTAAGCCTCCACCTGCAGTACCAGCATCCCATATGGGCACCAGTTTGTGTCCTGGCCACTCCTCCTCCGATCCAGGTCTCTGTAAATGGCCTGGGAAAACAGTGGATGACAGCCCAAGTCCTTGGACCTCTGCACCCACATGGGAGACCCAGGATAAGCTCCTGGCTCCTGGCCTTGGATCAGCCCAGCTCCAGCTGTTGCAGTCATTTGAGGAGTGAACCAGTGATGGAAAACCTCTCTCTCTTTGTGTCTCTCCCTGTCTGTAACTTTGCCTCTCAAATAAATAAATGCTTTTTAAAAAGCCAGCTGCATACCAGCCCACAGAATCCCAACTCCCCTAATTCCTGCCTGATTCTCATCTAGGAAACGCATATATGGAGCCCAGGCTTATGCTAATATATGGGCGACACACCACAGAGAGTAAGCGCTTCCTCTGTTCTGATCCCAGCCCAGCCACTCCCATGCGGGTTAAGCTGAGCTTCTGCCTCTCATCTGTGAAGAGGTGACTGGAATGCCTGCCCCATGATCATGAAGGGATGACGTGGAGATTATGCCCACACAGCACTTGACTGGTGCCTGGCACATGCAGTATTCTCTGTAGATGGTCATCAACACACACGTCATCAATGGGATTAAATAAATACATGAGCCATGGGATGTGAGCATGAATGATGAAGAGCGGGATAGTTTTGCTGGGAACAGGAGGGTTTCATGGAGGAGGTGGCAATGGAACAGGGAATTGGGAAAACGAGAGGACCTCAGGAGTTGGGGAGGAGCACATGAGCACACCGGACCTCTGAGTAGAATGAGGTGGAGGAGTGCAGGCAGGTGGAGAATCCATGATGGATGTCAGCTGCATGGGAGTCAAAGCGAGCAGCTCGCTGTGCGGAGGAGCTGGGCGGGTAGTAGGGAGCCATGGCTGTTTCAGAAGAAGGACACTGGGGTGGAATAGCTTGCTCAGATGGGGCAGCCTGGAGATGTTCTCTCTCTCTCTACCTCTTTCGGCAGTGAGCATCATGAAGATGGAACTGTTTGGATTCATTTTATGGTCCTGAGTGCCTGGTACCAGCCTGACTGAGCGCTCAATGAATGGAGTCTGAATTTAGGTCCAGAAGACCATTAGCTCCAGTACTCTTATACTCCTCTCCACACAAGGATGAGTCAGAATCAAGGGCAAGAAAGAAGAACCTTCTCACCTTCTAAAGGGGGATGGCTCGTCTCCAGGTTCTGGGTTGATAGTAAAAGCACGGCTCTGGCATTGGATGCCAAACCAACGTCCTGATCCTGGCTGCTGGGTGTATGTGCACAGCCACACCATGCTGACAACAGCCAGCACTGGAACCCCTCGGGCCCAGGGATAGCTGCATCACCCCAGAAGTTTTGGAGACAGGAGAGGTGCAGGGTTACGTCAACTTAGCTCAGTAGGAACCACAGTTCTCAGAATTCTGTTTCCCACATGCTTCCAGGTTCAGGTTAGCCCCTAAGAGATTTGCACAACAAGGGGAGGCAGAAATGAACCATCAGCCATTTCTCCCTGAAGGTCAGATGAAAGACACCAGGCAGGGCTGCACTCCACACGCACTGTCTCTCAACTGCTAGCTCCCCCTGCTGGTGAGAGCACCTGGGCTGTACCTCCTCCAGCTCCCACTTGGTTCCTCTCCAATTTTTTCCAAGTCTCAGGCCAGGAATATGTTTAGTTCCGCAATAAAGGATGCCAGCTTCTCCTCCAAGTCACCTGTGTCGGATACAGGTTGCAATTTGTCCTCATGGAACTGAGCCAGCGGTGTGCTAGCTAGTGTTGAACCTCAAAGTATAGCAGCAACACGAAAGCCGGTTGATATTTTTGTTTAAGTTCATCAGGAAGACAAAAGCAAAAAACCAAGATGTGGTTAGAACTTTCCTTTTTATCAGTGTTAATGAACTAAATTAAAGGATCGTTTTCAATACGAATATTTCCTTTATTCACAATTTAGCTACTATAAAAATGAAATCTTTGAAAGTTAAATCTGCTCTAGTAACATTTTCTCTATTACCTTCTGAAGCCTTGACAATCAAAAGAACAAATCAATCTCTGATTTGTAGCATTTGCCAATTTCCATAGTGAGAATATTCCCATGGGGACTAATTGGAAGCTTTCAGTATGACATCACTGAACATGGAGTTGGGAAAAGACACAATAGCTCACCATTCTATATATTACACCATACAGATACACTCATAATTGACATTAAATTTCCTCAAGAGCATAGGCAATAAGTTATAGCATAATATATAACAAATCATTAGGAAGTAATAAATCTTGAGTACTTATTATCCTGTTTTTGATGTAGTTTATTCAATTTCACATTTATATAATTAGATTTTTTTTAAGATTTATTTTATTTTTTTGAAAGACAGAGAGAGAGAGGTAGAGACAGAAAGAGAGGTCTTCCATCTGCTGGTTCATTCCCCAGATGGCCACAACAGCTGGAGCTGTGCTGATCTGAAGCCAGGAGCCAGGAGCTTCTTCTGGGACTCCCATGTGGGTGCAGGGGCCCAAGGACTTAGGCCATCTTCTACTGCTTTCCCAGGCCATAGCAGAGAGCTGAATTGGAAGAGAAGCAGCCGGGACTAGAACCAGCGCCCATATGGGATGCCGGCACTTCAAGCCAGGGCTTTAACCCACTGCACCACAGCGCTGGCCCCTGTAATTAGATTTTTAAGAACAGCTATGTCCAACAACTGGATTGTTGGTCATGAAATTTAACAATCAGCTGCCATGCATTGGCACAAGCCAACTCAGACACATGCCCAGTTGTGGTTGTCTTCATGGTTTCGTGCCTATCTTAAGCTCTACTCAAGTTCACATCCAATTTTTCCTTTGCAACAGTTGGCCTTGCTGACCCTTGGTGACTTCAGACCCAATATCTGACACAGAAACAACAATCTTGCTCAGAGATCTCAATAATCTCCCACAGTTGCACCATCTGGTTTCCATGAAACCTCCTTTATTCTACGAAACTCATTGTGTTTCTGCCTCTGTATTTGAACCTGACTGATAACTACCTACCCCAGAAGCAAGATCCAGGGGTCAATGGCCATCTATCAGACATGTAGTGTGTACTCATCTTCCAAGCTGCTCCTGTATCAGATGGTACCAGGAGCAGGTGTTTACCCTCCCAATCAAGAATCTGCATCCCAAATCACAGTACCTGGACTAGAGTGTCACAGCTCTAGCTCCTGAATTGAGTTTCCTTTTAATGTAGACTCTGTGAGGCAGCAGGTGATGGCTCAAGCAATTGGGTTCCTGCCATCCATATGGGAAATCTAGATTGAGTTCCTGGCTACCAGCTCTGGCCCTGGCCCAGTCCAAGACATTAGTGGGCATTTGAGAAATGAACCAGCAGATGGGGTCTCTCTGTCTGTCTCTGTCTTTGTCTCTCTCTCTCTCTCTCTCTCTCTCTCTCTTCTGCACACACACACACAACCTTTAAAATAAATTTAAAAATAGATATTTTCAACCTTTTTTAGAAACTAGGATTGTACCTATGTTAGCTTCTTGGTTTTGGTAACAGTATCATGGTTCCATAACACGCTAACATCTGAAGAAGCTGAGTGAAAAGTATACAGGAACTGTCTGTACTAGCTTTTCAACTTTAAGGTATACTTATCCCAAAATAAAAGTTTTCTTTAAAAATGTAAAAAAATGGGGGGAAAACACTCCCCTCCCACCAAAGCCAGGGCCGAGCAGAAGGAGAAAAGACATGAGCAAGGTAAGGTTTTCTTCCAGAGAGGAGCATGGGGACTGAATTTCTGGAGCATAAACCATGCCTAAAGAGGCTGGGGAACTGTCAAGGCAAAATAGTGAAGATCAAAATATGTCTCATGGGGCACAGCACTGTGGTGCACCAGGTTGAGCCACACACCTGTGATGTCAGCATCCCATACCAGAGTGCCCGTTCAAGTCCTGGCTGCTCTACTTTAGATCCAGTTCCCTGCTAATATGCCTGGGAAAACAGTGAAAGATGGCTCAAGTGCTTGGGACCCTGCTACCCATGTGGAACACTAGGAGAAAGTTCTTGGTTCCTAGCTTCAGCCTAACCCAGCCCTGCCCATTGTGGCCATTTGAGGAGTGAAATAATAGATGGAAGACTTCTGTCTCTCCCTCTTTCTCTGTCACTCTGCCCTTAAAAGAAAAAAAAAATCTTGAAAAAAGATCTGTGCAGGGATTTAAAAATTTTTTGCACTAAAATAAACTTAGAGCTTTTTATTTATTTATTTGAGAGTCAGATAGAATGAAAGCACTCCCACCCACCGATTTACTCCCCAGATGCCTTCAATGGCTGGGCCACAGCTGGGGGCCAGAAACTCAATCCAGACTTCCCACAGGGGTGGCAGGGGCCCAACCCCTTGATCTACCACCTGCTGTCTCTCAGGGCATGCATTAGCCAGAAGCCAGAATCAAGAGCAGAGCTGGGACTCGAACCCAGGCACTCGGATATGGATGCAGGCACCTTAACCACCAAGCCAAACAGTGCCTCCTGCCACTGTAACTTTACCTCTAGTTACAGAAGAGTTAACTGACAAATCCTTCTCCCGAGAACACACAGAGTTAGTGATGAGACAGGACTGAAACTGACTCATGGCTGCTGTAAGGTCTGTGACCACATTTCACCTTCCACAGCACCTTCCCTTCACCCCAGGCCCTGGGCCCTTCCTCACCCATCACCTTCTGAAAGGCATCAGGAGAGATGAAACACCAAGGCCCTTGTAATTTAATTCACTTTAGGTGACGTTAAAGCAAGCCTCTTTGAGGGATAAAGTGGCACAGCTTTTGCCACTATTCTCCTTGAAAAAGGTTTCCATGGAGAAAGTGCCCGTGTTTCCAGGAGGGGCGGCCCCCGGCTCCCACACCAGGGAGCCGCTATGCACCACAAGAGCAGGAGCAATAAATCTGCTCCCAATCTGCTTCACTGCAGCCCAAACACCAGGAGGGACCTGCTGCTCCCGCCCCCATGAAGGCCACCTGGGCCTGTACAAGGCAGGATTAGGCATGCTTGTGGAAGGGGTCAGAAAGGTGGCTGTTCTCATGACCAAGGGGATCCTACGAGCTGTAGGAAAGCTGGTTCCATTAAGGAAAGATTCCTGGTGTGCATCAGCAGACGGAGGGCCCCTGCTGATTGACTGTTCAAGGAAAATGACTGCCATCCATCTCTGCTCCCGAATGAGAGAAGCCTGGAGCCATCACCCTCTTCAGCACCATGGAGAGCTGCCCCTGGACCCATAAGAGGCACTGCTGCGCTGTCAGTCTGGCAGGGGGAAAGGAAGAAGAGAAAGAGACAGAGAAGAGCAGAGAACATAGAGGGAAAGACAGAAAGCAGAGTGAGAGGCAGACAGACATGCAGAGATGGAGTACAACAGTCACAGAGATAGAGCAAGAGACAGACGCAGAGCCAGAGGAACGGAGACAGAAACAGAGATACAGGGACTAGAAAGGGAGACAGGGAGAGGGTGAGGGATGCAGAGGGAACAAGATGATATTCAGAAGAGACCCAGAGGGAATTTAAGTCCTAGATTTAGGCCCGAGCTCTTCACCTCTGTGAGTTAAACAACACAAACAAGGGCTAGCATTTATCAAGCACTCGCCATGAGTCAGGCACTAAATTGAGCCCTTCCACGCTTCACGGCCTTTGATCCTCACAGCAACCCCACAAGGTGGCAACAGAAATCATCTCAACGTTTCAGGTGAGGAAACAAACCATGTCAGCTGGGCTTCCACTGCCAAAGGCAGTCCCACTCCAGCACCTACAACAGCCTGGAGTCCTGCCTCCTGAGAACCATGCATGGTTTGCCGCTACCAATATTGAAAATGCCTCCTTTGTTATCCACATGCAACCGCCTCTCTTTGAAGTACGTTTTCCCCTTGGAAAACTGAAGTTCACCTTCCTGCTGTCTACTTAAACAACACTGAGATGGGTTGCTCCCACGCCAGGACATCGTTACTTGCTGTTCTTCCCTCTGGACCTCTGTTTCCCCATATCTCCATAGACACGGCTCCTTTGCATCATTCAGATCTGCTGCAGGCTCACCCCTCACAGGCCTTCCCTGAATTCCCAGTGTAAGTGTCACTTCACACACACACACACACACACACACACACATGATCATTCGACATCTCCTTGCCAGGGTTAGTTTATTTGCTTATTGTTTTCTGCCTCTCCCACTGGGATATAAGCCCCACCAAGGATGGGACTTTATCTTCTTCACTCTAATGTTTCTAGGTCCTCAAGTCAAGCACTTAATCTTATTTGAGTGAAATCTGAATGAAGGAGCTCTTCCTTCTGGAGCCAAGCTGTATTGCTCAGATGCTGCCCCCAAACCCAAGAGCTCTGAGCTAGAAGCTGAGCCAGCTATCCCTCTGCCTCCATCCAGGACCTCATGCTGGAGGCCCTGTGGGGAAACAGTCAATGGATGGGACCTACCATGGACCATGTGGTATTTTGCTACAGGAAGTGAATGCTGTAGGGCTCATGGGAAGTCACGCAGTGGAGGGGTCACAGCATCCCCATCAAGCGGCCATCTTGGGGCCAGTGCTGTGGCGCAGTGGGTAAAGCCGTTGCCTGCAGTGCTGGCATCCCATATGGGCACCGGTTAGAATCCCGTCTGCCCCACTTCCAATCCAGCTCTACGCTGTGGCCTGGGAAAGCAGTAGAAGATGGCCCAAGTGCTTGGGCCCCTGCACCACGCAGGAGACCTGGAAGAAGCTCCTGGCTCCTGACTTTGGATCGGCGTAGCTCCGGCTGGGGAGTGAACCAGAAGATGGAAGATCTCCCTCTCTCTCTCTCTCTCTCTCTCTCTCCCTCCCTCCCTCCTTCCCTCCCTCTCTCCCTCTCTGTAACTCTGCCTTTCAAATAAAAAAATAAATCTTAAAAAAATATTTGGAAAGCAGCCATCTTTAGTGGATGCTGTGGTACCCAACCCAGAACCCCCTTGAATCCCAAGGCTCTCATTCCTCCAAGCCCAGGAACATCGGCAGCTGATGACCCTCTGCTGAGTTGCTCTCCTGGAATTGCCCTCAGCTGAAGAAAGCAGCCTCATCCAAGGTCATCAGCCTCCCCGGCGGAGGGCTGCATCCAGTGTCTGGTCAGAACCAGGTTCCAGAGGACCAGGTCTTGCCTCAGTTTAGGACCATGCTGAAGGACCACCCCCAAGAGGCGGAGTCACTGACACTCTGCTGTGGCTTCATCATCAAGGCACTGCCCAGCCGACTCACTGCATTCAAAGATCCAGCCCAGAACTCAACCGAAGGTGCCTTAACTACTCTTTATCTGGGCCACGACAACAAGAAAGCTCTTCTCAGACTGAGCTGAAGTAAGCCTCAGTGTGGCGCCTCCCATCTTTGGGGCTACAGGAAGCAAGTGACACACCCCCAAAACCCTCTCTGATATTTGAAATTGGCCATCATATCTCCAGAAAGCCACCTGCTGCCCTCCTCAAGCTAATTGAACCCACTGTCTTCAACCATTCTGACACTCAGCTCCCACTTCTTCCTGCTTGCTTTTTCTTAAATATTTTAAGGGTTTATGTATTTATTAGAGAGAGGGAGCGAGAGAGAAAGAGATCTTTCATCTGCTAGTTCACTTGCCAAAGGGTTGCAATAGCTGGTGCTGGTCCAAGCCAAAGATAGGAGCCTGGAACTCCATCCAGGTCTCCCACATTGGTGCCAAGGGCTCAAGTACTTCAGCCATCCACTGCTGCTTTCCCAAGCTGTGGGGAGCAACTGGGACTAGACTGTTACTTGAATTAAGACTTATTTTATGCATCTGCTCTCCCACAATATGGCGCTGGGAGAGGAGGAAACAGCTTCTACACAGCTGCCTCCAGTTCAACCAATAAACTGTAGGACCTGCTCCTGATTGGAGGAGAGCAGCGTACTCGGCGTGTGGGCAGCAGAGTTGGGATTGGTGGAAGAGGTCTATAAAGGAGGAGAGAGACAACATGCACCAGGAACATCTATCTGAAGGAACACCTGAGCAGCCCCCGAGAGAGCCAGCCAGCGGTGTGCCACTCCCCCGCGGAAGTGGGGAAAGTGGCAGGGGGAACCGCCCTTCCACGGAGGTGGAAGGGTCGGTAGCCAACCCGGGAAGAACCAGCAGCAAACCCGGGGAGGGCCGAGCAGACAAAAGAACAGCGCAGGGTCCTGTGTCATTCCTCCACGAAGAGGGGGAGCGACATAATGGTGCCGTGACTTGGATATGAAGCCTAGGCAGGGTTTAGTGTCGTTCCTCCACGAAGAGGGGGAATGACACCAAGCACCTTGGCAGAGAGCTGGGCCAGAAGCAGAGTAGCTAGGACTTGAACCAGCATGCTGATATGGGAAGCTGGCATCACAAGTAGCAGCAGAACCTCCCACACTGCAACACCAGCCCCTTCCTGCTTGCATTTGCAGACCCCCCACATCCCTACCAAAGTGTGTCAACTGCCAAAAGAGCAAATGCCCCCCATGTTTATGTAGCACCCCTTCCCACCCCACCCCCAAACCACACCACCAGGACATCTTAATGCTAGAGGCAAAGACACCCTTGGGCTTGGACACTCCTGGGTCACTTTTCCTAAAATCTGAGTTGTTTCCTTGGACAAATGGCATGTGTGGGCAGACCACTCCTGCCCCCTCCACATTGTGTACAATTACCAATGACTCTTGTCAGCAGAGACTTTTCTCTTTTGTTCTACCCTGCAATTTCTGGCCAAAAAGAATCTAGCACTTTCATCACTCCACAGGGGTAATAACCAAGAATCTCACCAGTAACAAAGTCAATCTTTATTCCTATATCTGATCTTGTTGGAGATGCAAATCCAACAGATATCGCTCTGTTGGGGGGGACAGGAACACACTGTAAAATAGGCTGTTGTCTTTAAGAGGAGGGGGAGATCTCGTATTAACGGGCAAGACACGTGTTACCATGACTACAGTTTTTACAAGATCATGAGGAAGCCAAATGTCTTCTATTATTCATAAAGAAAAGATAATGTTTTGCCACCACCAGATGATGTGCCCTGCATCAAGACTTGCCGCCTTTATCTGGATGTGTTGAAGGGAACAGTGGTTCGATGTATTTGTCAGCATCGTTAGCTTCTCCAGAGAGAATATCAGAACACGCTGATGATGGAGCATCTGTAATGCTGCAGACAACTTCTTCTAAAGGGATAATTTTCTCAGTGTTGTGCAATCTGACTCATGGATCTGCCCTGTACATCAGCACGCGGTAATGCAATAATCAGCTGGAAGTGTCCTGTTCCAACCAAGATGACAGGCCTGGAGAGCACCCATCTCAGAGCAGACTGACAACGCTGGAACCAGAAGGATTTTGACTAGTTCAGGCTCCAAAGTGCCAAATAGGAGTGCAACTGGGGTAGTGGGAAAGGGGGAGCTTGCAGAGGGGTTCGGTGAAGAAGAAATGAGAAGGGCCATGGGATCCTAAGGAAGGGAGGACTCAGAGCTGGTATGAGCTGAGGCTGTAGGGAAGCTGGCTAAGGGAAGTGTCCCGAATTCTCGTATCAGAGACAAGGGCCATGGAGAGCATGGTACTGACTTCATCTGTTTCTTACTGCTGTAACAAAATGTCTGAAGCTGAGCACTTTACAGGACAATGAGGTGTATGTATCTCACAGTTCTGCAGATCCAAGAGCATGGTGCCAGCATGTGTGAGGCTCTGGTGAGGGCTCTCCAGCTGCATCACAACAAAACAGATGGCACCACAATGGCAGGAGCCTGTGTAAAGGGAGAGGTCACACAGAGAGACAGGAAGGCAAAGAGATTCAAGGGCCAGGCTTACCCTTTTGATAACAGCCCACTCTTAGGGTAACTACCCAGGGACCAATGAGAACTACACTCATCTCTCCCAAGGGTGACACCTCCAATGACTTAACCACCTTCCACTGGGATCCACCTCTTAAAGGTCACACCATCCCAACCCTGCCATGCTGGGAACCAACCTTCCAGCACACGACCATTCAAAGGACACACTCAAGCCACATCCAAACGATAGCACCTGCTCAGCCTGCTATATGCCTGTCCCTGTGCTAAGCACTGGGGTGAGAGAGACAGCAAGCACAGAGGTCTGTCTTGACTCCAATGAGTTCACAGTTACCTGGTCATTATTAGAAAGCTGTTTCTGTGTAGTCTGGGCAGCTCAAATAGAAACACTGCGAAATGTGTTTTGGTGAAGAGGAACTAATCAATGACAGCAGGGATGGCCAACTGGTAGCCCCAGGCCAGAGTCAACTTGGTTCAACTGGCTCTTAAAGATTTAAAACCAAGGGGCTGGAGCTGTGGCTTAGTGAGTTAAGCTGCAGCCTGCAGTGCTGGTTTCCCATATGGGTGCTGATTCAAGTCCTGGATGCTCCACTTTCAATCCAGCTCTCTGCTATGGCCCGGAAAAGCAGTAGAAGATGGCCCAAGTCCTTGGGTCCCTGCACCCACATGGGGAGACCCAGAAAAAGCTCCTGGCTCCTGGCTTCGGATTGGCACAGCTCTGGCTGTTGTGGCCAACTGGGGAGTGAACCAGCAGATGGAAGACCTCTCGATCTCTCTCTCTCTCTCTTTGCCTCTCCTCTCTCTGTGTAACTTTGACTTTCAAATAAATAAATAAATCTTTTTTTAAAAGATTTAAAACCAAAAGACTTTAGATAAAAATTCAAACTTGTCTTTAAAAATCAGAATATCTGGCCACACTAAGGGCACATTCCTGCTACATAACAAACTCCTTACAACACAGTGGCATTAAAGCAACCACCTTATTCTGCTCTTGAACTCCAGGAGTCAAGAGTTCCACCAGGACTCAATGTCTGGGGCCTCAGCTGGGAGGCTATCAGCTGCAGTGACCCAATGGCTAGAGGTTGGATTCACCTGGAGGCATCTTTACTCACAGCCCAGTGGTTGAAGCTGCCTGTTGGTCGGACTTCAGCTGGGTCATTGCCAAGAATAGCTCCATGTGGAGGCTGGCGCTGTGGCACACTAAGCTAAGTCTCCACCTGCAATCCCATATGGCCACTGGTTCATGTCCCGGATGCTCCTCTTCCAATCTGTTGTGGCCTGGGAAAACAGCAAAAGCTGGCCCAAGTGCTTGGGCCCCTGTACCTTGTGTGGGAGACCTGGAGGAAGCTCCTGGCTCATGATTGGCCCACCTCCAGCCATTGCGGCTGTTTGGGGAGTGAACCAGCACATAGAAGATCTCTCTGTCTCTCCCTCTATCTGTAACTCTGCCCCTCAAATAAATAAAACATAAAAAAATAGAATAGCTCCATGTGGTCTCCCCACATGGTCTCTCCACGTGGTCTCATTTGGGCTTCCTCACAGCTTGGCAGCTATGTTCAAAGAGCAAGAATCTCCAGAGTGCAGGACAGAAGTGTGCGGCCCATGTACGGTGGAGCCTGGGGAGTCACACAGCCTGACCTGATGACAGAGCTCCCACAGGAGAGGAGTGTCAAGAACACACAGTAAGAAGGTCATGAGGATGGGGAGAGACTGTTGCGGCCTTCCTTGGGAAACACAATCGGCCACGTTTGGCTCTAAGGAAAGACCAATGAAACAGACTGGATTCTTTCAACTTGCTTTTCACCCCAAGAAGGATGGATATGTAAGACTGGGATTAGGGAAGAGGTGTGAGTTACAAACATAAACTTGAAAGTCCTCAGGAAGCCGATGTTGTTGTAGGGCATGAGAAAAAAAATGATATCATTAAGGGTGTAAGCAAAGCTAGGGAAGAAAAGAAGTACAGGGTCTGAACCCCAAGGCACCCCAACACTTCAAAGTCTGGGAGGTGAAGAGGATCCATCCAGGGAGACGTAGAAGAGCAGCTGGTGAGATAAGAAGATCCTTAGGAGAGTTCATATCCTGAAAACCAGGAGGGGAAAGTGTTTCGAGAAGGAAAGAAAAACCAAGCAGAGATCCTTGCAGCCAACAGAGAGGCACCAGAGCGTTCGCAAGCAATAATGAGAAGGTCAGAGCAATGTTTTAGGAAGAACTATGGAAGTGGCGCATAGGACAATTTGGAGATAAGGGAAAGTGGGGAATAAACCATGATGACCAAAAGTTAACCTTCTACCTAGGGGCTGATGGGAGCTGAAGGAACTGGATAGGGTCGCCCTCAGATTCTTTCTAACAGAGTTGCATCTGAAGTTGAAATGAAAGAAATGGTGGGGGCCAGCACTGTGGTGCAGTGGGTTAAAGCCCTGGCCTGCAGCACTGGCATCCCATATGGGTGCCAGTTTGAGTCCCAGATGCTCCACTTCTGATCCAGCTCCCTGCTATGGCCTGGGAAAGCGGCAGAGGATGGCCCAAGTCCTTGGGCCCCTGCACCCTGGTGGGAGATCCAGAGAAGCTCCTGGTTTCAGATTGGCTCAGCTCCAGCAGTTGCAGCCATTTGAGGAGTGAACCAGCAGGTGCAAGACACCTCTACCTCTCTCTCTCTCTGTCTCTCTCTCTCTAACTCTAACTCTTTCAAATAAATAAAGTAAATTTTAAAACAGAAAGAAAGAAATGGTGAAAACAGACTTGTGGGGAGCCAGCAGCAGGGGGCCTGCCCTGCACTCAAAAGACTGAGGCTGCCATGACATGGGGAACTGAGCCCAGGTGTGCAGCCCATGTGAGTGGTCAAGGACTTATTCTCTGCTCTGTGGTCACAGATTAATTCACAACCCCAACAAGGACCAGGATTATCAAGAAAAGAGCAGAAACCGAGTAACCCAGTCAGCATGGCTAAGGAAAGAGCTACTTTCACATGCAAAGTGCATAGGTGGTTATAGCCATAGGATAATGCTCGAGGAACAAAGTTCTGAAGACCAATAAATAAAAATAATCTTTAAAAGGACCATGGCAGTAGGATTGGCATTGTGGTGCCACAGTTAAGCCACTGCCTGTAAAGCCAGCATCCCATATGAGTGCCAGTTTGAGTCCCAACTGCTCCACTTCCAACCCAGCTCCCTGCTAATGCACCTGGAAAAGTAGCGGAAGATGGCCCAAGTGCTTGGGCCACTGCACTCACATGGGAGACTCAGACATAGTTCTAGATACCTGGCTTTGGCCTGGCCCAACCCCAGCTTTTGCAGCCACTGAGGGAGTGAACCAGCAGATGGAAATCTCTTTCTCTGTCTCTTCCTCTCTCTCTGTAATTCTGCCTTTCAAATAAACAAATCTTTCCCCAAAAAAGTAAAAATAATAAGAATAATTTAAAATAAAACAAAAAAGAACCTTCATGTGGTGGGTATTTGGTGCAACAGTTAAGACATTCTTGGGATGCCCACATCCCATATCAGAGCGCCTGGTTTGAGTCCTGGCTCCTCCACTTCCAATCCAGCTTCCTGCTAATCTGTACCCTGTGAGGCAGCAGATCCTGGTTCAAGCACTTGAGTCTCTGCCACCCACATGGAAAACCCAAATGGAGTTCCAGGCTCCTGGCTTTTTCCTAGCCCAGCCCCAGCTGTTGCAGGCATTTGGGGATTGATCTAGTGGGCATCATGGCATAGTAGGTTAAGTGGGACACCTGCATCTCATCTAAGGAGCCTGGAATACAGTTCTGACTCTGCTTCTGATCCAACCTCCTGCTCATGTGCACGCTGGGAGGCAGCAGATGATGGCTCAAGTGTCTGGGTCTGTGCCATCCACACGGGAGACCTAGATTGGGTTCCAGGCTCCTGGTTTCAGTCTGGCCCAACCCTGGCTGTGTGGGCACTGGGGGAGTGAACAAGTGAAAGAGATTCATTTCTCTTTCTCTCTTTCTCTTTCTCTTTCTCTTCCTCTCTCTCTCTCTCTCTCTCTCTCTCTCTCTCTTTCTCTCCCCCTCTCTCCCTCTCTCCCTCTATCTCTCTCCCCCTTTCTCTGCCTTTCAAATAAACTTTTAAAAAAAAAAATGTTTTTTTTTTATTACAGGACCATGGCAAATTCCTTATCGCCTGCACTTGGCCCCAGTTCATTCCTGATTGGCACCCTCTGCTCTGCTCTGTGCACCTGTCACAAGCATTTTTATAATGAAATTATCTGAGCAGACTTCTGTGTTGAGTTCCTTGGAGGAAGGGTTACAAGTTCCTGTAGCCTCTTAGTTTCTCCCAGCTGGCTTCTAACCATGTGCACTGCCAAGACCTTCTTCACTCTTCGATACCTCCTCTTTCTTCCTGAAATTGGCTTGGCTCTCACAGTGTTTGCTCTGTGGTCTGCAAGGAAGACATGGTATCCTGGGCAATCACACCTGAGAGTTTGCTGCTGCCAGCCCCTAGAAATGCAGTTTTTGCCAGTGTTAAAGTAATCGCTGGTGCAACTATATATGTCCAGGGATGTCACACCAGCTACTGGTTGTGTGGGCTGATGTCTCAATCCTCATCTGAGTGTGTGACATCACAGACATCACGGGGATGATGTAGATATCAAGAATTTCACATTCCCGATGCTGGCTATGAGCAAGTTACTGTTTAACGAGCTTTTTGGCAGCTCATTGATATATATTATATTTAGATTTGCTATAGTACATATATGTTTATGGATATGTAAATATATATTTATAAATTGTAAGCATTACTATTTCTCTGTTGCACAGAATGGCCGTGGGCTCTGGAGGCAGCGGGACCAGAGGCTCACCTTTCAGCCCTGCCGTTCCCTCGCCTCTGTTCTTTGTAAAATGAGAAACCCTTCTTTCTATGGTCAGAGAAGGTAAAGCTAGCACATACGCAAGGTCTAATAACTAGAAGCTGTTATTAGAATTATTACTTCTTCCCTTAAAACCTCACTTTACTCTTTCTCTCTCCAGCATGCTTGTGCCTACTTAAATTCTCAGAAAACTGACAGCATCTTCCTGCAGGTACAAATGGCATCTCCCAGCATTTGTGTTGGAAGAGCTCTTCACAGCAGCTGGTGTGCAAGTGGGGGACTTCCCAGAAGGTCTGAGGTCCTGGAACAGAGACGTCATGTCCACCGCTGAGTCTTGCATTTATTAAGACCAAACCAGGAAAGAGAACCCACCCAAGGTTTAGGGCAAAGGGACTTGAATGCAAGGAACTGGTGTGCAGGTGATGGGGAAGCTGAGAATCCAAGCGAGGCAGGGAAGCAGCCTAGTGTTAGCAGCAGCTGAAGCCACCACCACCCCCAGGCCACAAGAACAGAGAAAGGGGGGACCCAGGGTCTCTGTAAAGAGTCTAGAACCACAAAGAAGGTGCAGCAGATACCAGAGACTCCATCCAGAGAAACAAGGAAGGGAGAAACATCCAAGTTCCTCCCTTATTCTCAGTCCCACTCCCATCTTCCCATCACTGGCTGAGCCCCACTGGACGTCACTAACATAGCAGGCTGGGAAGTCTGCCTCCAAGCATCAGCCCCGTTCCATGCATTGAGTGCAGAGAATGAAGGAAGTGGATCTGAGTGCAAACAGATCCAGGACCCTCACGGTCTTCTAAGCCCTTCGCTCACTCCTTGGTTAGCTCAGAATCATCAGGTGTGTATGCTGGGCCTGGCCCCACACTGGCGTGGGAGCGGCAGGCGATGGATCTGCTCGAGGGGCAGAAGCAAAAGCAGACACAGCCGTGCTCTGCAGAGCCTCTTCCCAGGGAACACACCTCCAGTCAACACTGCTTTGTTTTTAACACTCTCACTTCAGAGGGCACTATGGATCCCTCAGTGCAACGTGTTTTGTCTGACACTTACATAGGGAAAAAACAGCTGTCCCAAAAACTCAGTATCACATTTTTAAGCAAACACACTGCAGGACAGCTAAAAACACCACCCTCCTGTGCTGTCTTCCCTCATCACCTTCTTCTCCTCCCACCCCAAATCCATCTTCTCAAACACAGTGCTCTCATTGTTACCAGGAAAAACAACCTGGCCCAGAACAGCAGCCCCTCTGTGCCTCTCCAACCTCCCCCTGGACTGCTCCCCTGGGGCAGCATGCCAGCCACGCCTTGGACTTCCATTCCGTGAGCGTGACATTCCTCCTTCTCTACTTCATCAACTACACGTCCCACTGCTAGATCTGAGCATGAACTAAGAAGTCTTTCCTGCCTCTCTGGCTAGATTCAATCCCTCACTACAGGTTTTCATAGCACCGTGTACCTCTCCTTCAGGCCACTGTCTCGGGTGCAATCTGGAATTCATCTGTGTTCATGTCTTCCTCCTCGACAGTGAGCTCCCTCACTCAGGATCTGTTTCTGTCATCAGTGCATCCTCAGAATTAAGCATAGTGGCTGCACTATGGTAGGCATTGAGTCATTATCCATAAATATCTATTGGGTGGGTGGATAGCTAGACAGACAGCTATCTGTCTATGGATCGCATATGTGGACAGATGGATGGATGGATGGATGGATGGGGAGTGAGAATATGTGTAGAAGGATAAAGAGTGAGTAGACAGATGAATGGGCAGGTAGATAGGTGGGGTCCAGGCAAGCCCCATGAACCAATTCCATACATGTGCACACATATGCAGATACTTCAACAAGTTCACAGATGGAGCTGGCATTGTGATGTAGTAGTTAATGCTGTAACTTGTGACACCAGCATCCCATATGGAGGCCGTATCATGTCCTGGCTGCTCCACTTCTGATCCAGCTCCCTGCTAATGGCCTGTGAAAAGCAGCAGAAGATGGTCCAAGCGGAGCCACCTTGGCCCAGCCCTGGCCATTGTTGTCATTTGGGGAGTGACCCAGCAGATTAAAGATATTCATATTTTCTCTCTTGTTAAAGTAAACAAATACACCTTTTTTATTTTATTTATTTATTTGAGAGACAGAGAGTTATAGACCATGAGAGGGAGAGACAGAAAGATCTTCCTTCCGTTGGTTCACTCCCCAAATAGCTGCAACGGCCGGAGCTATACCGATCCAAAGCCAGGAGCCAGGTGCTTCTTCCGGGTCTCCCACGCGGGTGCAGGGGCCCAATGACTCAGGCCATCTTCTACTGCTTTCCCAGGCCAAAGCAGAGAGCTGGATGGGAAGAGGAGCATCCAGGACTAGAACCCGGTGCCCATATGGGATGCCAGCACTCCAGGCGGAGGATTAACCTACTGCACCACAGCACCGCCCCCCATATACACCTGTTTTAAAACACACCAGAGAATGCTAACAACTCATTTTTCATTCCTTTGAGAACTGACTGTGGGCCTCAAATTTCTCTGTGTTCTTTCCATGGTCTTCCTCATTTAATCCTCTCAACCACCCTATCAGGGAGCTTCCAGAGGCTTCCATTATGAACTCTGTTCTGCAGATGAAGACACGGGTACCGAGAAAGAAGTTGATAATGTGCCCAAATCACCTAGCTGGTGAAAAGTGGCCCTGGGATGGAGACCCAAGGAGGAAGCCCACCACCACCACCCAACACACTGCCTGCCACACTGCTTTCCTGGTTGAGAGATGGGGGTCCCAAATGAAAAGGACATCCTGTTGCAGGGCTGTGCAGAGCCACAGAGAGGCCAGAGGCAAAGCCTAGTCTCTCACAGAACTAGATTTTTGAAAATATGACAGATGCACTTCCTTCTAATAATGCCAGGAAAGTGAAATTATAATAAATGCTGGCATGGGTAAAAATAAAATATTTAAACTTAAAATAATGTTGTGAGTGTTGATACAGCTACTTTCCTATTTTTCAATATTTAAAAATGCATAAAAACACAGGCACATAAGGATGCACACATTCCCTCCGCCTCAGGCTTCAGCGTGATTCGACACAGCTTCATCAGGGTTTGTCTTCAGAGAAAACTCTGTTTTGTTCATCGTGGAGTTTTGCATTAATTCTGATTTTTTAAAATGTTGATTTAAAATATTATTAGAACTGACACGGTGGCATAACGAGTTAAGATGCTGCCTGCAATGCCAGCAGCCTATATCAGAGTGGCCAGTTCAAGTCCTGGCTGCTTCACACATGACCCAGCTTCCTACTAGTGCATCTGGGAAAGCAGTGGAGGTTTGTCCAAGTGCTTGGGCCCCTGAACCCACGTGGGAGACCTGGATGGAATTCCTGGTTCCTGCCTTCAGTCTGGACCATCCCTGGCTGTTAGAGCCATTTGGAGAGCGAACCAGAGGATAGAAGATCTCTTTCTCTGTCTCTGTCTCTGTGTGTATGTATCATTCTGCCTTTCAAATAAATAAAATAACTATTTTTTTAAATAAAATGTTATTTTATTGGGGTGAGTGTTTGGTGTAGTAGCTAAGGCATCCTATAATGGAATACCTGGGTTCAAGTCTCAGCTCCACTCCTGAATCCACCTTCCTGCTAAAGCACACCCTGGGAGACAGCAGGTGCAGCCCCAAGTACATACTTGAGTCCCTGACACCCATGTGGGAGACCCAGATGGTGTTCCAGGCTCCTGGCTTCCCCTGGCCCAGCCCTGACTGTTGGAGCCATTGGAGGAGTGAACCTGCCTATGGGAGAACCTCTTTCCCTCTCTCTCTCTCTCTCTCTCTCTCTCTCTCTCTCTCTCTTTCTGCCTCGCAAATAAATTAAATAAAATGTTAAGTATATTTTTTTTAACAGGCAGAGTGGACAGTGAGAGGAAGAGACAGAGAGAAAGGTCTTCCTTTGCCATTGGTTCACCCTCCAATGGCCGCCACGGCTGGCGCGCTGCGGCCGGTGCACCGCACTGATCCGAAGGCAGGAGCCAGGTGCCTCTCCTGGTCTCCCCTGGGGTGCAGGGCCCAAGCACTTGGGCCATCCTCCACTGCACTCCTGGGCCACAGCAGAGAGCTTGCCTGGAAGAGGGGCAACCGGGACAGAATCCGGCGCCCCGACCGGGACTAGAACCTGGTGTGCCAGCGTCGCTAGGCGGAGGATTAGCCTATTGAGCTGCGGCGCCGGCCCAAGTATATTATTTATCTTAGTTACTGGGGCGGATAGGGGAGAGTCGGGAGAAGGGAGAACACAGAGAGCTTTCCACGCACGATCAGAGGTGTAGATTTGTCCTGTGGGTCTCGTGGAGGCCCTGATACGCCTTGATGAAGAAAGCGGCAAGTTCATACTGTGTCTGAGAAAGGTCGCCCCAGCCGCAGAGCATCAAGGAGGCTGGCGCCTTGCTCAGGTGAGAAGGGAGAGGCCTGACCTGGGGCAGGGGCTGTGCAGGTGAAGGCCAGGGCTCCCATGACTGAGCGGCAGGAAGCGGAGTCAGAGTAAACACCAGAAACCATCCAGCAGCGTGCCTGGCGCCCAAGGAACTTAGGTGTCCAGAAAGGAACCAGTGCTGCTTCTGCACAGCCCTGAGCCCTCCTCCCTGTCACCCAGAGTGAGGAGGCTCTGACAGACACCTGCCGGGCTCTCAGGTGCGGTCCTCTAAGCTGTATGGGACCACTAAGGGCGAGAAGCCGCTGGGCAGGAAGTCTACAGCAAGCGAGAGACTCTCCATTGTCCATCTTCACTCACACAGTTTTCACTCCCTGGGGTCAGTGAGGCTTCCCCTCCCTATCAAATAAGCAAAGTCCCCAAAATCTACACCCAAGGCATCAACCCACTTTTGTGCCTTCAATGAGTCTGTTCCAAGCTTTCTTTGCCTTCCTCTTGGTTAACTTTCATACTGAGCATCCTCGCCCACCCCAAAGACAGAGGCTCAGCTAAGCATTTTCCTCCACATTCTTAGCAGGAAACATCAATCCGGGCCAGTTCTGCAGTTGTGGGACGTGCCAGTGTCCGGGTTGTAAAGTCCCTAATGATGACCTTGAAAGAGAGAGAAATGCCACAAACAGACTCGAAAGCAAATGTTCGCCAACGCCGCGGCTCACTAGGCTAATCCTCCGCCTTGCGGCGCCGGCACACCGGGTTCTAGTCCCGGTCGGGGCGCCAGATTCTGTCCCGGTTGCCCCTCTTCCAGGCCAGCTCTCTGCTGTGGCCCGGGAGTGCAGTGGAGGATGGCCCAAGTGCTTGGGCCCTGCACCCCATGGGAGACCAGGAGAAGCACCTGGCTCCTGCCTTCAGATCAGCACGGTGCACTGGCCGCAGTGCGCCAGCCGCGGCGGCCATTGGAGGGTGAACCAATGGCAAAGGAAGACCTTTCTCTCTGTCTCTTCCTCTCACTATCCACTCTGCCTGTCAAAAAAAAAAAAAAAAATGTTCATAGCATCTTTATTCACTAGAAACAATCCACATTCTATCAACAGGTGAGTAGATTGACAAATTGTGGCATATGACTCAGACATACATAGTGCAAACACAACACCTCAATACATGCGCCATGTGGATACAGAAGCACTGTGCTGAGAGAAAGAACTACATGCAAAAGATAAATACTGTAGGATCCCATTTGTGAATTCTAGGACAGGCAAAACTAAGCTTTGGTGATAGATTTCACAGCAGTGGCTACCTGGAGGGAAGGAGAGAGGGTGAAATGAAATATTGACCGGGAAGGGGTACAAAGGAACTTTGTGGCATGATGAAAATGTCCCACGTATTGATTTGAGTAGCAGTCACACTGGTGTATACATATTAAAAATTCATCAACCTGTACAATGAGATTTGTGCATTTTACTACCTATAAATTATGCTTTGATTTAAAAATATATAAAAACAAATTAAATAATTTTTGAAAGAGAAATGATTGATATATATGCGTGTGTATAAATCTACATAATGATGGTAAAATGCAACTTTCAGCTGAAACCTGATGCTGTAGATCAACGCTGTCCTGTAGAATGTTCGTGGGGGATGTAACACTCCACCGTGTTCCATACTGCACCGTGTGATGTGGTAGCCACCGGCTGCATGTGGACCAGTTGGATTTTTCTGCTCTCTTTCGTTTTAATTGATTTGAATTGAAATGCAAATACCCACATGTGGCTAATGGTCACCGTTTGGGGTATCACACGTTGATATCACATACCCAAATGAGACGCCAAACCGAGACATATGCATTTCCCACACTGAGCCCGATTATTGAGACGCCTAAAGGCCTTAAACTAAGAGCAGGCTGGTGCAGAACCACTATGATGCACAGACCCAAATGCAGGAGCACTGTTCTGCTGGGAATGAAACAGCATGTCTGGGCTTCAGTGACAGAGTTTTAGAAGATTGGCAGCTTACCTGAGCGTGGGATTCTTGGTAAGAGTTAGCACTGTATAGACTTAAATATCAGGAGTGGTACTCAAACGCTAGTACAGAAAAATGGAGACAGTGTATTTCTCTCCCCTAGACCAGAAGTCCCGGAATGAGCAGTAGGAAATGTTCCCTAGGAAACAGGAATCAGGATCTTCCGTTTTTTTCCTCCACCATCCTTAGAACATGGGTTTCCACCTAAGGGTCACCTCATGGTCCAAGATGACTGTTGAGGCTCCAGCCATTATATCTCAGATCCAGGCAGAAGGCAGGAAACAAGAGCAAAGTCCCAGGTCTTCAGCTGCCGGTTTGTTAAAGCACTTTCTCAGAAGTTCTACCCAACCACTCTGCTTCTATCGGCCACCTCTGGTGGGAAGAGGGTCTGGAACTCTGAGTGCCTTAGCCAGGCCCACAACTGCATGGAGCAGAGTTGAGGTTCTCAGAGGAAGAAGGGAAGAATGGATACGGGGAAGGTAGGTACCATTCCCGGCTTCACCCCAGCCCAGAAGCTCCATGACTGTGGGGGCATCAAAGTGATGGAAGGTGCCCCATCACTCGGCGCAACCTCCAGAAAGAACTGCTGGCCCTCCCCTGGGCAGCCAGGCTGACCCAGCACTCAGGCACCACCCCCCCCCCCGAGATGCTAGAAAGAAGCCCACCCTTGAGGGGAGGTGGGGGGGGAGGCGTAACCTCTTTGGCTTGGATCTTCCCCCTTCCGGAGAAGGCAAGAGGTGGCACTCGGGCTTGGAAACCTGAGCTCCCCTTCATGCAATGAGGAGAACCTGCTGCTCTTAGCACCAGCTTGAAAAAGAGAAGCCAGGGGCCGTGCTATGGCAGAGCAGGCGAAGCCACAGCCCGAGACGCCGGCAACCCCTACGGGCACTGATTTGAGTCCCAGCTGCTCCACTACCGATCCAGCTCCCTGCTGATGTGCCTGCGAAAGCAGCAGATGACCCAAGTTCTTGGCCCCTGCACCCACATAGGATACCAAGAAGAAGCTCCTGGTGCCTGGCTTGGGCCTGGCCAAGCCCATGTCATTGTGGCCAATCAGGAAATGAACCAGTGGATGAAAGATCTCTCTCTCTCTTTCTTTCTCTCTCTCCACCTTTCTTATTTTTCAAATAAATAAATAAATCTTAAAAAGAGAGAAAGAAATCAGCTTTGAATCAAACTACAAAGACCTCAGGGAGATGACCTCCCCCTCTCAAGCCAGGGGTTGGGGGAAGGATCAGAACCAGGTGTCCAAAGTAACAGCATCGGCTGGGACTGACAGTCACTGCTTCCCACTCCAGCCATCTCTCATAGGATTTAGTAAAATCCAGGGAATGAGAAGGGCCTGAGGGTGTAGATGACGGCATGAGATACCCCCTTGGGAAAGCTGGAGATGGCAAGTCAGGCTGGCCTCCGACCTCAAACAGTCATGCCGCAAGGGACATGCATGGAAGCCCAAGGCAGATGCTGACCAGCAGGGGAGGGCCCAGAAAAGACAGACAGGAGCCTGAGAGAGGTGTCAGTTGTTTGTTAAGCCTGGGGAGGGCTGGCCGTGGAGGGAGAGGCAGCTCCTTTAAGATGCCAGCAAAGCCAGAAGGGGCCTTGCTAGCCCGGGGCTTGGACTTTTCGTCCTGCTCTCCCTCCGCCTCCCTGGAATATCCTCACCACCTCCTAAGGATGATGGGTAAAGGCTTCCTTCCAGGCTAACACACAAGTCCCGTGCTGATTGATTCAACCACAACCCCTGTGCCCCATCTGGATCCTGTCTGTACACCACTGGCACGCAATACAGATTCCTGGACAAACTGATGCAGGGGCAAAGGAACAATCAAAAGGCGGGCACCAGAGAGGCTGAGCCTGCTCTTTGAGGGACGTTCTCCCCACAGAGAAGCAAAGATCTACACATGGACTTGTTTCCGATGCACCCAGCACTATGTCTCAAAGGGAAAGGGGGCCCATAAAATATGTTTGTGCAGTAAAACGAATGGTCCTGGTGTCAATTATTGAGAAACAAGCTTCTAATGTGAACAATCAGAAGTGAGGAAAAATCAATACGCTTCTCCTCGTTGTGCAGAAATGGAAAACAAGCTTCATTTTACTCCAGCCTCAGGGAGAGAAAGAACAAATTAATGGCTGCTGTCAAGGGCTCCTGTGCTAGCTCTCTGTCCAGGGCCTGGCTCCGGAAGGGGCCAGTTAGATGGGTTAGGGAGGTCCTAATCTCAGCTCTGAAATCCCCATGTGAATCCAAGGTGCACACGTGTGTGCACATACACATAACACATAGGGGCGAACATATGTGTTCCTGTGTGCTTTATGCATGCACACCCGTGTGTGCACAGATTCCTGTACATGCATAAACATGAGTATGCCAGTCAACACACATGCAAGTGCAAAGGTGACATGTGTCCCCTCACACATGCACACTTGAACATTCCCACACGTGTGTGACTGCCTGCACTCAGATGCCTGTAGCCACTCACTCACACACGTACTTACCTGTAGATCCTACCGCTTCTCATGCCTGTTGGATGGAGTTACAGTGTTGGGTTGGAAGTGGAAGGCTTGCTGCCCTCCCAGAAATCTCCTACCCTCTCCTCCCCTGCTGGATCACCAAAGGGGCTTTCCTCACCCAAGAACATCTAGACTTGGATGCACACTTAGCAAACCATGTGTGTACGTGTACATAAGGCACACACTTAAGGATAGTCATTGCATTGGTTTCCTGTGGCCATAATAAAAAATTACAAGAAATTTTGTAGCTTAGAAGAACACATGGGTTATTACCCACAGTGCTGGGGGTCAGAACTCCAAAATGGGTCTCTGGGGGCAAAGTCAAGGAAGGGGCAGGGCTGATTTCTTCTGGAAGCTCTGGGGTGGGGCTGGGGGAGGGATCCATGTCTTTGCCCTTTCCTGCATCTATTTTGTTTAAAGACTGATTGATCAATTGATTTGAAAAACAGCACAACAGAGATCGAGAAGTCTTCCATCTGATAGTTCACTCCCTAAATGATCACAATGGCCGGGGCAGCCCCTGCCCAACTCAGGTGCCTGGGACTCCATCCAGGTCTCCCATGTGGGTGCAGGGGCCCAAGCCTTTGGGCCAACTTCCTCTGCTTTCCCAGGAGCATTAGCAGGGAGCTGGGTCAGAAGTGGAGCAGCTGGGACTCGAACCGGTGCTCTGATATGGGATGCTGGCACTGCAGGTAGCAGCTTAACCTGCTGTGCCACAGCACCGGTCCCTTTTCCTGCTTCTGAATGCCGCCTGTTTTCCTTCCCCTCTGATGGGGATGGTGACCCCTCCTCCACCTTCAAAGCCAGCACTGTAGCACTTCCCACGTCTCTCTGACACTTCTCTAACTCTTCTTCCTTCCTCTCCTATTTATAAGGACCTTTGCTCTAATAGTCAGCTTTTCAGGGCTATAACAAAATGCCTCAGACAAGCCACTTATGAAGGCAAGGGAGCTTCATGGAGCTCAAAGTTCTGGCGGCTCAGAGTCCGGGCAGCGTAGCCCAGCCTTGAGCTCCGGCGAGGGGCCCCGTGGTGGCCAGCAGAGCACATGTGGGAGAAGGGTCTCGTGGAGAGCCAGGAAGCGGAAAGAAAGGGTGGGCCCAAACCCAGGCTTCTTTCTGTAACATCACTGCCATAAATCACGGGAACTCAAGAGGGCACGGGAGAACCGCCTCCTGAGGGCACGCCCCCAGTTGTGTAAGGACCGCCCACTGGGCCCCATCTCCTGATGGCTGCACCCTAAGGACCAAGACGGACCCTTGGGAAGCTCCCAGACTGACATCCAAACCACAGCACGTGTGATGCCACAGGGCCCACCCAGATACTGCAGAGCCACCCCCCACCTAAAGATCAGCCGATGAGCAAGCTTCGTTCCCCCTTGACGCTCCAGGGGCTAGGATATGGGCACCTTTGGGGGTGCACTATTCTGTCTACCACGCTCACACATATTCACAGAGAAGAGGACGGAGACATTTACGAAGGAGCGCAGCTTTCTGATTAGAGTATGGGCTTTGGGGTCAGATCCACCACTGAGTTCTGCCATAGGCATTTTTCAAACCCTCTTTAAGCCTCGGTTTCATCATCTGTAAAACAGAAATAATTTCTATTCTGGGACTACCAAAAAGATTAAATGAGATAATGCATGTTGCAAAATGACTGACAGATTACCTAACAGTCACCTACTGCTACGAAACAACCCACAAAATCTTATAGACGATGTCCTAAATGTCATCTCTCCAGGCTGTGTTGCAAAGACCATTCTTCCGCTTTGATGAGAAATGTTTTGTTTTCCCTTCCTGTAATGTCTGGGCTCTCTGTAGTGCTTTGGAATTCTGCTTGCAAACTGGCCAATTCCTTCTCGAGCTCACCTCTTTCAAATGCAGTTAGCAGCCACCAGCTCACACTTCCCACATCCTGCAACAAAATCCCTTCATCCAACTTGACAAATGCCTCTGGCACATTTTCTGTCTTCCAGGTTATTGCGAGCGACAGTCTCACCAAATGTTTTCCCATTACTGAGTGCCATTTCACCAGCCTCCTGAACTGCCTTCTTCAAAGCCAAAGCCATGCACGTCAAGGTTTTGTTACCAGAACATTCCACGTCAGACACCAATTACGGTACCAGCTAGCTCTCACTGCATAACAGCCATGAAGTCTCAGTGCCATACAACAAACATTCCCCACTGCTTGCCTCAGATCAGTGGAAATGAGCTACAAAGATAAGAAAAGATTAGAAAATGGAAATGATAATTACCAATTTGATCAGTTAATGCTGTATTGAAGTATTGAACTATGTCAACCAAAACTTTTAATTTTTGAAAAGGATGTTTTTAAATATTTCATTTTTTAAATATTTCATTTATGTATTTATTTGAAGTCAGAGTTACAGAGAAGGACAAGGAGATATATATATGGAGAGAGAGAGAGGTATTCCTTCCATCCACTGGCTCACTCCCCAAATAGCAGCAATGGCCATCACAGGGCCAGGCAGAGGCCAGGAGCCTGGAACTCTATTCAGTTCTCCCACATGGGTGCAGGGGCCCAAGTACTTGGGCCATCCTCTGCTGCTTTCCCAGGAACATTAGCAGGGAGCTAGATCAGAAGCAAAGCAGAGGCCGGTGCCGTGGCATAGCAGGTAAAGCTGCCACATGCAGTGCTGGCATCCCATATGGGCACCAGTTCGAGTCCCAGCTGCTCCACTTCTGATCCAGCTCTCTGCTATGGCCTGGGAGAGCAGCAGAAGATGGCCCAAGTCCTTGGGCCTCTGCACCTGCATGAGAGACCTGGAAGAAGCTCCTGGCTCCTGGCTTCGGATCAGTGTAGCTCCAGCCATTGCGGCTATCTGGGGAGTGACCCAGCAGATGGAAGATATCTCTCTCTCTCTCTCTCTCTCTCTCTCAACCTCTGCTTCTCTGTAACTCTGCCTTTCAGATAAATAGATAAATCTTTAAAAAAAAAAAAAAAAAAAAAAGCAGCCGCAGCAGCAGCACAGCAGCCAGGACTCGGACCATCACAGGCATCACAGGTGGCAGCTTAGCTCCCTGCGCCACAACACTGCTGGCAGGATCAACCAGGTAATTTTAGAACATTTTTAAAAAACAATTACCCTGATGTCATGGAAAACGCACCAACTGCTCCCCTAGCAGCCTTCTGTCAGCTCACCGACCAGGTGAGCTCAGTCACCTTCACGACCCTGTGATGTCATGAACATCCTTCGGGCGGGGGTGGTGAGAGACACGCTGAGGAAGAGTGCTGGGTGCACTCGGCGAGACACTCAGACGCGCACTTCAAGAAGCCCCACGGACGTATTTTTAGAAGCTGCTTTTAGAAGGAAGAAGCCACTGAATCAAAAGTTCCGGGGGCCTTTCCCATTGGCTGGTGTGACTCATGTGGAGCAGCGGTGATAAATGAGGAAAGACGGCGCAAGGTGGACAAAGGCAGCAGAGTCCCGCTTCAGGTGGGGGCAGCACAAAGCACCTGTGTTCGCGGTGCATTGCTGGAGGAAATGCTCCTTGCTTGTGAGTCATTTGTAATTAACTCAACCCCGGATGAAAAATGTTGTGTATATGAAAATGTTATGCTGCCCGTGTAATAATAAATCGTTAGCAGATGCTGCGGGGATGAAGATTGTTATTAATGACTTCGGGGAGAAAAAGGTTTGATTCAGAGGGAAGACGTGGTTCTTGCTTGGCTCCTGCCTGTTCGGCTGGTTCGGCACTGGAGGCTTTTGGCATGGTGAGAAAGGCAGGACAGCGTGGGGTGCGCAAGGACCTGGTCTGGTTCGTCCAGGCTGATGGGACTCTCCCCGCGATGGGCAGGTCTGGAGCTCCCCGGTGCCCCTTCGGCAGACACCACATCTGATGCTCACACTGCACTAGGCCCTGAAGATCTGAGCTCTCCTTCCTCCTAGGCACACCTGAAGGGCATCCGGGTGCGGCTGCCACTCAGGCAGGAGTCAGCCCTGGGTCCAGGGCAGAAATCATCCAGGGGTGCTCACTCCAAGCCAAATTCTCGACTCCCCTGTCCTCCACTGAGCTTTCCAAAATTCAACTCTGTGAAGCAACCAATAGGCTTGAGCCCTCTTCACCCAGCAGCCTTTCGGGTAACTGAGGGTAACTGAGGTCCGTAAACACTTGCTTTTGAAGGGCTCCTCCTCCTCCTGGGCCCTGCCTGGGACTGGATCACACAGCGCTGGCCAGCGCGGGTCCTGGATGGCTCAAGGCTGAAGAGCCTGCTGCCGTACGTACAAGCAGGTTGGCTGTGATTTTGCCACTTGTTAGTGGTGTGCCTTTTAGCCAGCAAGGTTAACTTAACTGGTCCTCAGTCTCTTCATCTCTAAAATGGGCAAACCAACAGGATCTATGTGCCCAGCTACTTTTGAGGACCAACTCAGAAAACCTAAACACTTAACTCCATCGTGGGCTAGTAGTAATGAGCCCTCATATGTTTATCATTGGAGATGTCACAGGCTCCGCCCCCCACCCACGGCAAGGGTCTTCATCCCAGGCTCTCACCCTCCCACCACCCCTGAGGTTGTGTAGCCAAGGGTCTCAGGGCAGGAACTGAGACCTTCTCCACGGCCTGGCTCCTTTCCTCGCCAATTCTGTGAATCAGTGGACACGTGACTTCATTCTCTGCACTGCAGTTGTCCTGTGTGTCGAATGGAGACCACAGCAGCCCCTACCACATCAATGCTGTTGTGAGGACGGAGGCATGAGAGGCCAGCAAGGTGTGTCTCAGCACCTGGCACACCTGAAGCCTAGGTGGTATTACTCTGCCAGGGGCTGCAGGTGGGAGGCGCAAGCAGACTCAACAGACTCTGGTGCTGGCAAGAGGCAGCTTCACCCAGGCTCACGATGCCCAACGCAGCTGGGTTGGCGTGACAGATCCCTGCCCCTTCATGTGCCCCATCCCCCCCCTTCCTCCTCCTTCACTGCCATCTCACATCCAAAAATCCTTGCATCCAAAAACTGCTTCTTTAAGACCTGAGAGCCAGAGACAGTTGAGCTTAAATCCAAACTTATTTGTTGTGTGACCTCGAGCAAATGGCTTAAGCTCTCTGAGTCTGTTTCCTCAACTGCAAAGGCAGAGATCAAATGAGATAATGTTTGCTAAATGCCTTGCCCAGAGCATGGCACTATTCAGACACTAAGGTCCTTCGGTCCTTATTCTCAGTCCTACACACAAACCCTCGTCTCTGTCTAACAGCGTGAATTTTCCTCTCTAGACTTACACCCACCCCATTTCCTCTAATATGTCCTACTCGTACTCCTACTGGAACCAAAGTCTCCCTCCTTCTGCACCCTCCCTAGAACCACCCTTTCCACTTGCGTCCTGCGGTAGAAAGGTATGGCTCTCTCCCAACATCAGCTTTCCTCACTGGGTTTGTTCACGCCTTCTTGTAGCCACCCCTTGGGCTATCCTCCCCTTCTCTGATTCCGGATTTGCCATATGACTTATGTGGCCAAGGGGACCACAGAAAACCGGGCAAGAAGCCTGGAACAGTGTGTGTGCCCTGAGGCTTGTGCTTCCTGTAGCTCTCGGGACCTCTAGGTAACCATCGGAGCAAGCTCAGGTTGTCTTTCTGGAACAGGTCCGCTAAAGGAGTCCCCAGTCATCCCAGTAAACACATCATAAGCCACTGGACCCCAGCTGACCCATCCGCCAACCACAGACACAGAGGAGAGCCAGGCCTAACAAAAGAACCACCTTGCTGAGCACAGCCCAAATTGCTGACTCGCAGAATCTGAACTGACTAACGGACCATCTTTAAACTACTAAATCTTATATTATTTTCTATACACTGAAAGCCGATGCACCCCTTCCCCCCCACCCGGCACTGCAGCACCCAGGTGTCGTGGGTGAGTTCTAATGAGTCTAAACACATCAGGGTCATCTCGACCTCCTTGGGCACAGGATCAGGGCCCGACAGGATAAAGCCACTGATCACACGGAATTTCCTGGCCTCCAACTTGTTTAGTAAAGGATGTGACCCAGTTCAAGCCAGTGAAACACAGGGCGGAAGGTGCCAGAATAAAATGAGTAACCCTTCCTTGTTTTCAAGGGAATCTTCCAGAAGATTTCTCTTCCTCTGAATTGTATGCAGGGATGTGGAGCCAGAAACTGCTATCTCTTTTTTCGAAAGGTAGAGAGACGACAGACAGAAAGAGATCTTCCACCCCCCCCTGGTTCACTCCCCATATCTCCTGCAACAGCCAGGGTTGGGCCAGGCTGAAGCCATAACCCTGGAACTCATCTGGGTCTCCCGCATGGGTGGCAGGAATCCCACTACTTAAGCATCAGCGGATGCCTCCCAAGGTGCACATCACCAGGAAGCTGGAACTGGAAGTGGAGCCTGGACCAGACCTAGGCCCTCTCTATGGGAAGGGGGTGTCCCGGGTGCCATCTCAACCACCGCACCAAACTCCCACCCCCTCTGTCTCATTTTTGCTCCCATGAAGGAAGCACCTGAAGACAAAGACAAAACGAGAAGGGAGCGCAGATGAGGGAACGGCGGGAAAATGGACACTGGAACCACTGGACTACGCTGAATCTTACACCGGTTTACTCCTAGACTTCACAATCTAGGAGCCAACACACTCCCTTACCGTACGGTTAAGCCAATGCAACTCAGGCGTCCCCCTACTGGCAGCCAACGTCATTCCAACTTCTTGATATCATCTCATAAAATGAAGCATAAATTTCTCCTGCAAGACCACCTTTCCCACCCAAACCTCTGCCCTCTGCAAGCTCTTCTCCCACCCTACCTGAGAGCAGGTCAGGAGGTCTCCTCCCTGGAGGCTCTGTAATCTCTTCGGTGCGATCACAGCTATGAGAAGTAACACACAGAACTTGCAGGTGTCTGGCCTCGTGAACAAAGCCGTCCATCTAGGAAACAGCAAATGAAAGCAGTAACCCCAAGAGGCAAACCATGGAGACAGGAAGAGAGAGTGAGGGACAAGAGGGAGGGGACAGCTGCTGGCATGAAAACCCCTGGTCCCAATTGTTCTTGAAACCCAGCCGCTTCCCTCCCCACCCCACAGCCTGACTGCTCTGCCCTCCTTAGGAGACTAAAAGCCAACAAATTAGCCTTTTCTGGCTTGAATCTCTTTAAAATCAGTTTCTGAAATTTCCAGTCTGACTAAATCTACCCCTGATCTCCTGATACCATCCTTAACGAACCCAACATCCTAAACAAAGCCCCTCAAACATCCAGGGTCTACAGCCTGCAACCTTCCAGCCTCCAGCATCATTCTCCTCGGTCCCCTGCCTCCCAGGCCCGGGCCCTGTCTCAACCCCGAGCCCCTCCACCTCCAGTGTCCGTGCACAGCACTGAAAGTCAGAATGCCTGCCTCCGCATCCCAGCTCCACAAGCATGCCTCCAGCTTGGAAATCAAACCTACCAATGGTCACAGGCCAACACGCTGGCTCCTATTTTACTCTCACTGCAAATTCTGGCTCAAATGCTGTTCTGAGCGACAGCTTAGGATCCCTTGAATGCATGCCTTCTGGTCTTGTCCTCTGTGGTCAAGGACCATGCCCTTTGACCCGTGTCTAATTCTCAGACCACTGAGCCTTGCTGAAAATCAAACAAGCATCCTGTGCCAGCCCCTGGGAGTCACGCATTCCACAAATGTTTATTGAGTATGCATGATACAGAATGCACTGGTCGATCATGGATTAATCAAATCCAGCCCTTGTTTTCGCCAAACTCCACTGAAAGATCTATGCTATTTTATAAATAACATCAAAAAACATTACAAGAAGCCCTATATTTAAAGTCAGGGGCCGGCGCCGCAGCTCACTAGGCTAATCCTCCACCTGCGGCACCAGTACTCTGGGTTCTAGTCCCGGTTGGGGTGCCAGATTCTGCCCCAGTTGCTCCTCTTCAGTCTAGCTCTCTGCTGTGTCCCAGGAGGGCAGTGGAGGATGGCCCAAGTGCTTGGGCCCTGCACTCACATGGGAGACCAGGAGGAAGTACCTGGCTCCTGGCTTTGGATCAGCGCAGTGCGCCGGCCATAGCAGCCATTTGGGGGGTGACCCAATGGAAGGAAGACCTTTCTCTCTGTCTCTCTCTCTCT